>NW_015159783.1:0-37225 GCF_001447785.1 Gekko japonicus
ACTTAACCACTACACCAGACTGGCTTTGGATACTTAAAGTCTTTGGATACTTAAAGTCTTTGGAAACTTAAATTTGGTGACTGGAGCCATGAATGGACAAGACAGATCTTTCGACAAACGAGAAAAGGTCCCCAGGTTTGCAGGGAAAAGTGAAGGACGTCCGTCTCGCCTCGACATGATTGAGGTTTATAAGATTATGCATGGGATAGAGCAGGTAGAGAAAGAGGTACTTTTCTCCCTTTCTCACAGTACAAGAACTCGTGGGCACTCAATGAAATTGCTGAGCGGTCGGGTTAGAACGGATAAAAGTATGAAGAGGGGAGAGGATATGGGGAGGGAAGGAAGGCAGAAAGAGGAGATAGTATCGGGAAGGGGGATTCAGAGGAAAGTGAGGTGGCACCTCCACAAGTCCTTGAGGGCTCCCTATCATGCAAGCGGGCCTGGCCCAGTGCTGGGCACCACACAACTGGACCATAGTTTTCCTAGGCAGAGGCTGCTGGGGGATGAAGAGGGAAAGCTGAAGACAGAAGGTCAGGGTCCAATAAAGGTAGGTTGGCTGTTGGGTGGGAAGTAAATATTAGGGTTGCTTACTCCAGGTTAGGAAATTCCTAGAGATTTGCAGGCTGGAACTCAGGGAGGGTGATGTTTCAGCCTTTTCAGCATGGTGGCCCAGAAGTCGAAACTGACTTGGCATGGTGACCCATCCGAGGCTGGCCCGATTTTGTTTTGGTGACCTAGGCGAACTGTGACCCTGGCACCCATCTAGTTCAGCTTTCCATTTCCTACAGTGGCTAACTAGATGTTTTTGAGAAGCCAGCCAACGTTGCACAAAGGGCACAGCCCCCCCCCCATGAATCCCAAGTAAGCGGAACTCCAACGTATACAGCCTTTGCGTGTGGAAGTTACATTCCAGCCTTTGACCGTCCTTCTCCTTCTCCATTACTTCCTCTAACATCCACTGAGTTTCTAAGAAACTCATTCTAGTAACCCTCAGGACATGTTTTACTTGATGAACATGTATATGCAGTGAAGGGGGGGGGGATCCAACTAATGTATGACAGGGAAGATACTGTCTCCAGGGTCAGATCCTGGCTTTGAAAATACAAAAGAGAGGAATGGAAAAAGCAGGGATGGCCATTAGGGAGGGCTGGCCCACGACCCACTTTCAGAAGATTTGTGACCCACTTGGAGGCCGTGACCCACAGGCTGGGAAACACAGCACTAAACTTCTCATTCGGACAGTCCCGCGGCTTTGTCGTCCTTTCTTATTCAAGGACACCATCTTGAGTCTCAATCGAGGGTGCATTAAGTGCGAAGAGGCACTGCAGTTAGAGAACAAGAAGGGCCTGCCCACGTTGGGCCGCCCATGTTGCGATACTGAGATCAAGAAAGTCGCCTCTCTGGATGGCATCTCAGCCAAGGACGCCCGGTCCACTTAGAAATCATTCTAGTGCTCTGCTGCAATTACCATAAGAGCTAATCATGAGCAGTGTTCCCTCTAAGCTGAGTTAGTGTGAGCTAGCTCACAGTTCTTTAGCCTCCGGCTCACACATTTTTGCTTTAGCTCAGGAAGGATGGCTCCAGAGCAAACTAATTTACACATTAGCCAAATTGTTCGCTCACAACTTGAATGCCAGTAGCTCACAAAGTAGAATTTTTCCTCACAAGACTCCACAGCTTAGAGGGAACATTGATCATGAGGTAGATGCTGTGTTACTTCAGACAGGAGAGGCCCAGGAAATGCTAGGAAACAGAACTCTACCAGGAGTGAACAGACCAGGGCACGAGATTACAGGAAGAAGAACGCTACCTGTCTGCGTCTCACTGGGCGAAAAGAGCGGCAAAGTAGAAACCATTCTGAGGAGCAGGAGAAATCACTGGAGCCATTCTGGCATAAAAGAACCAGATGCCCGTCATTACAGACGTCCAAGTGTACACTCGCAAACAGCTCCCGGGAACAACCTATTATGGGCAAAGTTTCGGTAATAACCGGCACCACTGCTATTTTCAATGGCTGACCTACTGTCTGAGATCTCCCCTCAAGACAGCGCGACTGGCAGTGCATTAGCAACTCAACAGGTTACTCATGTTATGACTATTTTCTTCCTGAAGAAGAAAGAAACCAATTTAAAGCTCCATTCAGGCTTTGGTGGTCCCAGAAGGGGGTCCTGTGATGTGGGTAGTTCCAGAGAAGGAGAATTCAAGAGAATTTGATCTTTTCTTTGCCTACTTCTGGCATAGTGCTGTGTGGGCCTCTACTGTGCCAAGCTAAATTCTATTGCTAAAAGTTGCTTATTAAGGGCAGCGGCTTATAGTGTAGTTCAGTCTTTTAACACGTGACATTAAAAAATAGTTTATAAACTTGCCTCAGACTTAGCCCTGGAGTTTATCTGAACAAAATCCTGACAATAATTTAACATGATAGTGCTATGTACTAAATGGTAGCTTTCACCCAGAGCAGATGGGGCACATAAGAACATGAGAGAAGCCATGCTGGATCAGGCCAATGGCCAATCCAGTCCAACACTGATACAGAGTCTCGTAGCATCACTGCCCCCAACATTGTGTGCCATCTATACCTTGTGGCTAATAGCTACTGATGGACCTCTGCTCCATATGTTTATCCAACTCCCTCTTGAAGCAAAAAACACACTATAAAAACGAATCAAACAAAACAGATACATTTATTATACAGTGCACTTATAATCATAGAATCATAGAATGTTAGAGTTGGAAGGGACCTTGCAGGTCTTCTAGTCCAACCCCCTGCACTCTGCAGGAGCATAGTCGAAAGACAGCCCTACATACCTACAACATACCTGAAAGATGGTCGTCCAGCCTCCGCTTGAAAAATTCCAGCAAAGGAGCACCCACCACCTCCCGAGGCAGTCTGTTCCACTGCTCAACCACTCTGACAGTTAGGAAGTTTCTCCTGATATTTAGCTGGTAACGACTCCCTTGTCATTTCTACCCATTAGATCTAGTCTTGCAATCTGGAGCAAGAGAGAATAGATTTGCTCCATCTTCTACATGACAGCCCTTCAAATACTTGAAGAATGCAATCATGTCTCCTCTAAGCCTTCTCTTTCCCAGGCTAAACAGACCCAACTTTCAGCCTTTCCTCATAAGACTTGGATTCCCACCCTCTCACCATCCCGGTTGCCCTCTTCTGGACACGCTCGAGCTTGTCAACATCCTTCCTAAAATGTGGTGCCCAAAACTGGACACAGTACTCCAGGTGGGGCCTGACCATAGCAGAATAGAGCAGAACTACCACCTCCCGTAATCTGGACACAAGGCTTCTGTTAATGCATCCTAAGATTGCATTAGCTTTCTTCACAGCCACATCGCACTGCAGACTCATGTTTAGCTTGTGATCAACCAGAACAACTAGATCCCTTTCACATGTGCTGCTGTCAAGCCAAGTCCCTCCCATTCTATATCTGTGCCTTTGATTTTTTGTACCTAAGTGTAGGTCTTTGCACTTATCTCTATTGAAATTCATTTTATTTGTCACCGCCCACTGTTCCAGCCTATTGAGATCATTTTGAATCCTGACTCTGTCTTCTTCAGAATTAGCAGTCCCACCTAACTTCCTGTCATCTGCAGATTTGATAAGCATCCCCTCTATGTCTTCCTCTGGGTCATTTATAAAAACATTGAACAACACCGTGCCGAGGACTGAGCCCTGCGGCACTCCACTCGAGACTTCCCTCCACGTAGACGCGGAGCCATTTATGAGCACTTGTTGGGTACGATTTTTCAACCAACCATGAATCCATCCAACAGTTGCACCATCCAGCCCACACTTAACCAGCTTAATCCATGCCCCCTCTAAGCGGTGGAGTCTTGTGAGCAAAAATCCTACTTTGTGAGCTGCTGGCATTAAAGTCGTGAGTGAGAGATTTGGCTCCTGCGTAAATTAGTTTGCTCTGGAGCCGTCCTTCCTGAGCGAAGAAAAAATGTGTGAGCCGGAGGCTAAGAAAACTGTGAGCTGGCTCACACGAACTCCGCTTAGAGGGAACACTGCTTATAATACTCACTTAAAACCACAGGCCCTGAATTTAGCGTTCGGACTGAAAGCCGCCAGACTGAGTAGTCCTCAATATACAATATACAGTACAAACGAGTATCATCAGGTTGATGGTATACAAACAAGACCACAGTGAACCTGATTCAAGTCATTATCTCAAAGTGGAGAGTCCACAAAGCCACAGGAAACATGACCAAACGTGTGTGTCTCAGCCTCCCGCCAAAGTGAGAGGCCCGGCAGTCCAAACATTATCACAGCTATCAGATGAGACACATTATCTGTTCTAGGATATTTTAATCCCGCCTTTTGTCTAAGGAGCTCAGAGTGGCACACGTGGCTCTCCATCATTTTAACTTCAGAACAACCTAGGGCTGCCAGCTTCAGGTTGGGGAAATACCTAGAGGTTTTGTGGAGATGGGGTCTGGGCCCGGGGTTTGAGGAGGGGACTTCAGGAGGGCATAATGCCATAGGATCCACCTTCCAAAGCGAGCATTTTCTCCAGGTGAACAGATCTCTCTTGCCCGGAGATCACATGTAATAGTGGGAGATCTCCAGCCACCACCTGGAGGTTGGCAAACCAGGGTGAGAGATCACGGGATGGACGACAGAGAAGAACAAAACAACCGTGATACATCATGCCAAAGAAAAATATCCACAGAATTGTACGTTCTTCGTCAATGTCCATTTTGCTTAGAACAATTTAAATGCCGTAAACACCACAACGGACCATGCATATCTGTCTCGTTTCGTATTCAACCTTTGTCGGAATTCCTATGTAATTCATTCATTTAGCAAACACTCTGGCCATTTCTCATAGTAACCATCTTCAATTACACTAGTGGCAACCCTACAACAACCCTGTGAGGTAGATTAGGCTGAGGGAAAGTGACCAGCCCAAAGATAATAATAATTATCGTATGGCATTGTGTGTAGTATAACCAGGAGATCCTAAGATTGTCTGGCAGACAGAAGTTCTAGCTCTTTAGCATTAAGCACCACTAGCTAGCTGACGGAAGACAGGAGGGCCTGGCGTGATGTGGTCGGACTTGACTGTGCGACTGAACAACAACAAAGCTAGACTTGTTTCAGAGGTGGTTTGCCATTGCCTCCCTCGGTGTCATGACTCTGGTATTCCTTGGAGGTCGCCTTTCCAAATACTAGCCAAGGCCAACTCTGCTTAGCTTCCAAGATCTGACGGGATCTGGCTAGCCTGGGCTATCCAGGTCAGGGCGTCCCAAGGATACCCAGACAGCTCCTTGACAGAGCAGAGATCTGAGCCTGAGTCTTCCAGATCTTAATTCAACACTACACTGGCTCTCCTATTATTTCAACTTTATATACAGGGAGTTCAGCATACACGACAGTGACTTTTTAGAAGCCCAGCAGTTCCCAGCAGGAGCCTGAACTGAGGTCAAAAGTCCAACTTGACTTATTTCTGGCACCGTCTAGTAGCCTGCTGAGATTATGATGTCAGTCATGCAATGCACTAAGCAGAAGATTAATTCATAACACCATGCCTGCCACCTGTCCCATTTTCCAGCATCTTTCCCAGGCAAAGTACCTGTCCCAAATGACCTTAGATTTAAAGCAAAACCTCTCTCACTCTCTGCGTGAGCTATACCTTCCAGTGGTGGCTGAAGCTGACAATACAAAAGCGCTGTTCTCAAATTACAGAGTATGCACATATAATGAGGGACTGTGGCTCAGTGGTAGAGCATCTGCTTGGCATGCAAAAGGTCCCAGGTTCAATTCCCAGTATCTCCAGTTAAAAGATCTGGCAGTAGGCGATGTGAAAGACCTCTGCCTGAGACTAGACTAGAGCTACCAGTCTGAGTAGACAATACTGACTTTGATGGACCAAGAGTCTGATGAAGAAGAGGAGGAGGAGGAAGAGGATATTGGATTTATACCCCACCCTTCACTTGGAGTTTCAGAGCAGCTTACAATCTCCTTTCTCTTCCCCTCCCCACAACAGACACCCTGTGAGGTAAGTGGGGCTAAGAGAGCTCTTTCCAGAACTGCCCTTGAGAGAACAGCTCTGACAGAACTATAGCTTGTCCAACGTCATCCAGCAGCTGCAAGTGGAGAAGTGGGGAATCACACACTTAACCACCACACCAAACTGGCTGTCTAAGGCAGTTTCATGTGATCATGTGTAAACAAGTCCACTAGTTCCGAGACTCTTTGTTCTACAGCACACCCTTGATTGTGTGATTTGAGCCCCAAATTATTCCGGATTTCATTTGCAAAGTGAATGGGTACTGGCTCTTTCTTATAAATAGATGTATGCACATACATCTCCTGCCAACCTAGCAGTTCGAAAGCAAGACATTGCAAGTAGATAAATAGGTACCACTTCGGTGGGAAGGTAACAGCGTTCCGTGCGCCTTGGTGTTTAGTCATGCCGGCCACATGACCACGGAAACGTCTTCGGACAGCGCTGGCTCTTCGGCTTTGAAACGGAGATGAGCACTGCAACCCTAGAGTCGGACTCGACTGGCTTTCAAGCAAGGGAACCTTTACCTTTACCTTATGCACATACATGCAGAATGTACATGCATTCACGTTAACATGGGAACAGGGCTCACGTGTCCCCACAAACTATAGACAGCCCTTCATATTTCTGGTGCATTTTAAAACAAATTTAGAGTCCCGTGGCATGCACCTTTAAGACCAGCAAAGGTTTATTCAAGGTATGAGCTTTCATGGGCATGCACACTTTATCAAATGCATTTGGAAAAGTGTGCATGCACACGGAAGCTTATGCCTTGAATAAACCTTTGTTGGTCTTAAAGGTGCCACTGGACTCTAAATTTGTTCTATTGCTTCAGACTGTTCTGATTGCTGGGATAAGTTTAAACAAGTAATGATTTATTTATAAAAGAACAAAATAGGTTTCTGGGTGTTTTTTGAACTGTTGTTGAAGAAAGAAAATATAACTGACAAGGCTTGGCATCACACACAGTCTCTCATACACCAAAGCTCCACTCTCACAGGTTTAGACACTAAGTCTAAACTCTCTCATATATATCCACACAGGGTGAACACTTTTGCTCATATAGCCACACAGGCTGAACTTTCTCTCTCATAGCCACACAGGCTAAACTAAACTCCAACTGCTTCCTCTGTCATACACACAAACTCTCCACACTCATCTCTTCAAGAACACAGAATCACCTCAGAGACATCTCTCCTCCCACACTCAGTCATCAGCCAATCACATCACACTTATCTCCCCTCTATCACTCTCCTTACATTACAGCAGTCACACTAAACATTTAAAGAAACACACACACACAAAATGGAATCATTACACTGACCACCTGGAACTGATGCAATTTAGTTATGGCCAGGCCTAAACATAATTGCTGATCACGTGGCTATTTCAGTTCTCACTGAGATAGAGAATATACACACATACAAACACACACCAAGGCATCTGCTGTTTTTTCCTCTCTGAAAAATCTTTCCCCAAACTCTGCTGGTAACTTGAAATTCAATGCTTTCGCTACCAGCTACATTGGCCTTTCATCTCACAGGAACCCATCCAGAGCTACACCAGAGGGAAGAAGGAAAGCAGGAAGAAACAATTCCCTTTAGTCTTACATAGGCTTTAATTTATTGATAAAGTGTTAAGGTTAGGGTTGACAGTCCCTCCATGGGGACAGGCCAACCCTGCTCCCAGCTACCGTTTTTTGTCGTAGCTCTGAACAGCTGTAGGGGGGGGGGTAATAAAAAATTGGCTGTCTGTGGTGTCACTTCTGGCAAAAACCCAGAAATTATGTCAGCCCTCTCTAGGAATCACCAGAGACTCTATGGCTTTATGATAGAGTTTCCAGTGATTCCTAGAGAGACATGACATCACTTCTGGGCTTTTCCCAGAAGTGACATCTCGTCTTTGTCAACAGAAAGCATTCATTGGCTGCGTTCAGACGCCATGCTGGGAGCGGTTTAAATTGCTCCAGTCCCGATGCAGTTTTTTTAAACCTGGAGAATCGCGATCACACTCACCTTCCTTGTTCCGGATCACTGTGCAGCCACACAGTTTCCCGCCGTTCACACGCAGGAGCGTGCCTCGGTGGGTTTTTCCCCCCCTTTCAGATTGAGCATGCGCACAGGAGGCCATCTGTTGAACTAAAATTTTCACGCATGCGCTGAACAGCGATTTTCACACTTCCCTTTAAACTTTAAATGAACACTTCCCTTTAAATTTTTACCCTGAAACTGGCCTCCGTAAGATCCCGGACTCGTCTAAACACTAAAACTAAGCACCTTTTAAACTTTGCTTTTAATAACTTAGGAGCGGAGCTCCACCCATGCGCATACTGCTGAGGCAAAAAAAAATGGCGGACAAAAAGCGGAAGCCTCGGGCTTCTGTGGCAGCTTTCCAGAGGGGAGGGGGTTGAGGCACCCGGAGGTGGCTCGACACCGCAGGAGTGATCAGACGTTGGAATCTGCGGCTCAAAACTGGAGAATCAGGAAAACACCACTTGGTAAGTGGTATCAAAATACTACAGTTCAAAGGGGGTTTGATCCAAAAAGCCACGGCTGGGGGTGGTGTGCAGATGTTGGGCGTGTGAACGTGCACATAAAATCCGTTACTGAAGCGTGCAGAAAGCGGTTCAAACAGCGCGTCTGAACACACCCTGTCTGTGTGAGTTTCCCCCAACACAGAATGATACTCTGAGTCACTTTAGACACTCCCCTGACCCTTGATGTCAGACGACAAATTATAAATGCTACTCCAAACAGGTCTACATGTGGGAAAAGCTTAAAAGAAAACCAGATTTCAAAATTGTGGTGAGTTAATTAAATGAACGTATCATTTTGTAACATGTTTTTCACATATCACCGTAAAACGTCTCCTGCCCACTTAAGCACTTTAAAGAATCTTCAAGTATAAAATCATTTATTTATGAAAGAGTTTCAGAATTAGTGTCCCACTTTGGCCAACAGAAGTATCTTGTTCATCTTGAGCTTTTAAGGCCGTTACTTCTGCCTTTCATCTATAATTCTGCCCCGTATTTTGATTATGCTGACATTCTGCTAATGAAAGTTATAAATTTTAAAGCAACCTGTCTGCCGGATGGAGAATGGATACAGCCTCCCAAAGACAAGTTAAATTCTCTATCAAAAATTAAATTACTTTGTCTTAAGGTGTAGAACAGTGGGGGAATATAGCGTAGGAAATCTGACGGAGAAGAAGCGCAGGTGAGAAATAGTCACCGTTCTGCCGGCAGAATCTTATTTCAATTTTGCGCTGGACACCTCGGCGGCCTTAAAAAATTGATGTGCAGCGTCCGAAGGCCTGCAAGCCTTTAAAATAATTTGGCGTTCCAATAAAAAGTCTCGTTTCTGCCTACTGCAAACCTCTCTGTCATCCATTTCAAATACGGGTGGGCAGCTTGTAGAAAAGATGTTCCGGGGAATTATCCAAATTCCTCTTGGCAACGCAGATTTCAAGTGCCATCAATTTGTCTCCACGGACCTATCCGCACAACATTCCGGTGGCTAAGAAACGGAGGCAGGGTTGCCGACTCTGGATTCGGAAATACCTGGAGATTTTCGAGGAGGCTCCAGGGGAGGGTGGGGCTTAGGGAGGGGAGGGGCCGGGTAGGGTATCGTGCCATGGAGTCCGCCTTCCAAAGCAGCCATTTTCTCCGGGAGAAGTGGAGTGAATGTTTTAAATAAATAAACAGGAAGCGATTTAGGTAGTCTGGAGTTCAGTTATAATTCTGGGAGATCGTCAGCCCCCACCTGGAGGTTTCAAAAACTAGACAGGCTTTGGTGTAATTACAATAAGAAAAATAGGGCTCACCAAAGAAAATTACTCTTCTATTTCTTCATGAACATAAGCATAAGATTTTGTACTGTTTTGTATTGTACTCATATTATCATTTACTGGCTTTGCTTATGTTCATGAAATGTACTTCATATATAATGAATGAATGCTAGTTAATACAGGAAATGGGTTATAAAGAAATTTGGTATAATAATACAACTAAGTGTGTTAAAGATATAGAAGAGTAATTTTCTTTGGTGAGCCCTATTTTTCCCCACCTGGAGGTTGGCAACCATAAAGAGAGTTGTGGCTACGGAGTTAAACACATGAAGAACACACAAAGTTGCCTTATACTGAATCAGACCCTTGGCCTATCGAGGCCAGTATTGTCTACTCAGACTGGTTCTCCGGGGTCTCGGGAAGAGGTTTTTCCACATCACCTAATGCCTGTTCCTTTTAAATGGAGATGCTACTGGGGATTGAACCTGGGACCTTCTGCATGCCAAGCAGAGGCTCTACCGCCGAGCCATGGCCTTTGCTGTGGTTAAGGCCAACACTGATCCTGATCATGGCAAAGTTAACTGTGATCCAGGCTGGCTGGGAAGCAGCATTTGAAGACCATTTCAGGCACTATTAATAATCTTTAAGACTGGGAATTTGCTTGAGGGAGGGGAGGGCCCAGGACCACTGGGACTGTTATGTGCAGCGGCCTCGTTGCTTAATAAATTCTGTAAACTGCACTTCAGTTATGCACCAGTGGTTTCCAGGCCATCTAGATGAGTAAGGCTGACCCGCTGGGGAAGGGCTGTGGCTCAGTGGTAGAGCATCTGCTTGGCCTGCAGAAGGTCCCAGGTTCAGTCCCTGTCATCTCCAGGTAAAAGGATCAGGCAATAGGCATTGTGGAAGACTTCTGCCTGAAATCCTGGAGGACCAGTGTGGCTCAGTGGTAGAGCGTCTGCTTGGCATGCAGAAGGTCCCAGGTTCAGTCCCTGTCATCTCCAGGTAAAAGGATCAGGCAATAGGCAATGTGGAAGACTTCTGCCTGAAATCCTGGAGGACCAGTGTGGCTCAGTGGTAGAGCATCTGCTTGGCCTGCAGAAGGTCCCAGGTTCAGTCCCTGTCATCTCCAGGTAAAAGGATCAGGCAATAGGCAATGTGGAAGACTTCTGCCTGAAATCCTGGAGGACCAGTGTGGCTCAGTGGTAGAGCGTCTGCTTGGCATGCAGAAGGTCCCAGGTTCAAAACTTGGACTCTCCAGTTGAAAGGACCAGGCAGTAGGTGATGTGAAAGACCCTGGAGAGCTGCTGCCAGTCTGAGTAGCCAACAGTGACCTTGATGGATCAGTGGTCTGATTCAGCTCCATATGTTCATGTATGCTAAATATGGATATGAAGGCCACTATCCCAGAACATGCAGTTTCTGCCCCAAACAGCACTGGAGTTAGCATACCAGAGACAATCAATCAAGCACTCTGCACAGTTACTGGATTTCAAGCTACCAGCATTGTTGACATTAATTCCCTAAGAGTCATCTTCCAAAGTGATACATGTCATCGTCCTGAACCATAAATACGTATGGGCTATCAGTACCTTCCAGGCAGATAGCCCACAATCAAAACAGATAGTGGCTGTTAGGTGCTTTCTAAATCATAAATATTATACTTAACGCTTAGCAGCAAACATTGCAACTGTCACAACTAATTACGCATCTGTGAATCAAGCTAAAAGGTCCCTATGATCATCTACCACTGACAGGTCTACGACACTGGTGACAAACGCCAGCATATCCACACTAAATATATATTCTGACCTTTTATTTAGTCCTCTTTTTGACCTGTTCTGATTTCTGAAAGCGATGACTAACTGCTGAATGGTTCTAGCTATTAAGCATCTCTTTCATATGTCCACGGGGGTGAGAGAGAGCACATACACACATGTTACTATGTGATCCCAGCATGGTCCCCGAGGGTCCAATGGTGCCCGCCAACATGTTTCTTGGTGCTCGTTAAGTGTTTTTTAAAAGTGGGTGGGGCCATATAGGGCTCTTACCCAGCAAGGCTTCTGGTTGGCTATTGAAGAAGAGAAGAAGAACAAGAGATTGGATTTATACCCCGCCCTTCACTCGGAGTCTCAGAGCGGCTTACAAACTCCTTTCCCTTCCCCTCCCCACGACAGACACCCTGTGAAGTAGGTGGGGCTGAGAGAACTCTGACAGAAACTGCTCTTTTTCAAGAGCAGCTGTGCCAGAACTATGGCTTGCTCAAGGTCATCCATCCAGGTGCAAGTAGAGGAGTGGGGAATCAAACCCGGTTCTCCCAGATTAGAGTCCATGCACTTAACCACTACACCAAGCTGATCAGTTATACTTCCCTGCAATTTATTTTCACATCTACAAGTTACACATGTAATTTAAATGTAAATTCGCCAAAAGTTGATTTTCATATAATGTTTCTGGTGGTTGGTCCTCACAAACTTCTGGTTTTACACATGGAGAACTGAGGTTGAACTTTCAAACGCAAATTTAATTTGCTGTTACGCAACCCTTTGCAGAGACACAGAAAATGAAAATAGGTAACAGAGAAGCCTCCCACACACCGTTCAGACCCCGGGTATCTGTCTCCCCACCCCCAAGTTATCTAAAATGGATGAGTCTTTGCAAGAGGTCCCCTCTTTCCCCTTGGGTCTAAAAGAGGAATTAAAGGAAAAGCAGGGACCGTTTACATTAAAGGCCAAATATAGTACAGACAAGTAAGGGGTCTATCATAGTCCACTTATCATTTTTATTAGTGCTTGAACTGTATTATTCGGCGGTATGGAAGTAATAGCAAAGTGCGTCAACGAGAAACAAAACCTCCATAAAAAAAAATCAGCCTGTTAATTAAGCCAGCTACACTGAAGAGATAAAGACGCTGGAAAGATAAAGTAGAGAAGCGGAGTCATTACGCCCTTAACATGCAATAGCAGATGCAATCGGAAGCTTCATTACGATACGCCGCTCGGATCATTACAGCTTCACCCTCCTCTTTTCACCTGATAGCAGAAGTTACGATCACACCGCTGACATAGCTCCTTCTGCCTGTTTTTTCCCTTCTGGTGGTTATGCAAGTTTTAAATGGAGGCAGGTTCTTGAATGAAATCTGAAGAGCAAGTGTGGTGGCCGGGGTTCAAATGGCAGACTAGAACACGGGTTGCCAATGTGGTGCCCCTTGGTGTCACAGAGCCTTTTTGGGCGCCCGCCAAGTGTTTTTAGGAAGCGAGCAGGGAAGCGGGCAATAATTCCGTGGCTGGATCCACCTGCTGCGGCAGCCATTCTGTTGCTGTGCCCACCGTTCCATGCCAGAATTCCAAATGTGCCCGCAGGCTCAAAAAGGTTGGGGATCCCTGGACTAGTATTTGGGAGATCCAGGCTCAAATCCCCATTGTGCCGTGAAGCTCACTCTCAGCTCATCATTCTTTTTTCAGCCTAACCTACCTCACAAGGTTGTAAGAGAAAATGAATATGGGAGAGCCACATATCCCTGATATCCTTGCAGGAAGGATAAGATTAAAATGTGTGAGATAGAATCTATCCGTTTAACTCCCCACCTTAGGTCTACCGGTCAGCAGCAGCATTTCTTGAGACACGATCTTCTTTGAAGCCTAAAGTCTTTAAGCTACTTGAGAAAACATGGATTTAGAATTATTTTGACTGGCTGATAAGCAGGGCTATTTTGGGGCAGGAACGCACAGGAACGGAGTTCCGGCTGGCTCCCGAGTTGGCCACACCCAGCAGGAACTCATTAGCATAATAGGCCACACCCAACAGCAGAAACTCATTAGGATTGGCTACAGTAGGCGTGTGTGGCCTAACATGCAAAGGAGTCCCTGCTACAAAAAAAGGCCCTGGGTTTTGACAACAAACAAGGTAAACAGAATAAGAAGCAAAAGGTGGGTGTGGCTGGATGACCACACTTTTGGCAACACGGGGATGCAGCCTAATATGCTAATGAGCTGTGGTGTTCCTACTGGGCTTTTTCTACCAAAAAAAGCCCTGCTGATAAGGTTGATGGTTGCAGGTTAGGAAGTACCTGGAGATTTTGGGAGTAGAGCCTGTGTGTCAGCTGATGCTGCCATGGTCTGGAATTTGTGGGAGACCATATTCTCACTGTGCACTGCTTTCCCTCCCACCCCCCATTTGGGTGGTGGTGGGTCTGTTCTCTAAGCAAGCTCTTTTCGTTCCATTCCACAGTATTCCCAACACCCATGCTTTGGCTAAAGCGCTCATGCAACACGTTATATATAAAATTTCAGACCGTGGCTCTTAGTTCGTTGCCAAGTTCTGGGGGGAGCTCCTTAAAGCTCTGGGGGTGGAGTGAGCCCGGAGTAGTGCCTATCACCCGGAGACGGCCAGCCAAACAGATAGGGTGAATCAAACTTTGGAACACTTCTTAAGGTGTTTCACGAACTACCAACAAGATGACTGGGTGGACGTATTGCCTTTTGCCGAATATTGCTACAATTCCCTCCATTCCTCCACGGGGGTATCCCTGTTCAAAGCTGTCAATGGATACGAAGGGGACCCTTTGCCTTTCCTCACAGGACATGATGCACAAGGGGCGGGGGAGGTGGCGGATTGGTGTGAGAATTTATGCAAGGCATGGCCTTTGGTGGGGAGGAGTCTGGACGTGGCTAAAGCGGCTTACAAAATGCAAGTGGACAAAAAAAGGACTGTGGGGCGGGAGGTGAACCCGGGAGATTCAGCGTATGTGTCTACGCAAAATATTAAGGGGTTACAGCCCAGCCGTGAACTGGGTTGGAAATATGTGGGCCCGTTTAGGGTGACTCGTAAGATCAATGGGGTGACGGTGGAACTGGCCCTCCCCAAAAATCTAAAACATGTGCATCCGGTTTTTCACCTCAGTCTTCTCAAACAAGACCCCGGGGCCCAACGTCTGGCGGCCGACTCGTTCCCGGCCGCCCCTGCTGATGGTGAATGGCGAACAGCATTTTGAAGTCTCTCGCATCCTGGATTCGAGATGGAAGAGGGGCCGCCTGTATTATTTGGTTGACTGGGTGGATTTGGGGCCCAAGCGCCGGGAGTGGGTGGAGGCTTCTGATGTCAATGCTCCACACCTCTTTAAGGGGTTCCATTCTCTGTTCCCTGGGAAACCGGGTGGAGGGGGGGCCTTGGGGGGCCAGGATGTCAGCTACTGCTGCCATGGTCTGGAATGTGTGGGAGGCCAATCTCCCTCTGCCCTGCTTTCCCTCCCATCCCCCGTGTCTCATCTGCTATACTCTGTTATCTGTATGGTGTCCTTGAAGGCTTGGGCTCTGCTGGTCTGCTTTTCCTGCTGGGACTGTAACTGTTGTAGGTTGCCCGTGTTTACAGGTGTTTGCTTATTGGGTTTACTGTATCAGGGGGTCTGGTTTGAAGGGGGTATAATTGTAGGGGCTGTTCTTTCCCCCGCTATTCCTGACACAAGAGTTCATGGTGTCTCAAGTACTAACTCTCAATAAACGGAAACTTCTCAAGGAACGTTGTTGAGTGTTTTGACTGGGAAGCCGGACACTGTGAAGGATGAGGTTTGGGGCATAATGTCATAGAGCCCACCCTCCAAAGTGGCCATTTTCATCAGGGGAACTGATCTCTGTTTTCTGGAGAGCAGTTAAGAACATAAGAGACGCCAATGTTGGATCAGGCCAAAGGCCCAACCAGTCCAACACTCTGTATCGCACAGTGGCCAAAAATACCAGTGCCATCAGGAGGTCCACCAGTGGGGCCAGGACATTAGAAGCCCTCCCACTGTTGACCCCCCCCAAGCACCAAGATGACAGAGCATCACTTGCCCCAGAGTCCCTATCTATACCTTGTGGCTAATAGCCACTGATGGACCTCTGCTCCATATGCTTATCTAATTCCTTTTTGAAGCCGTCCATGCTTGTAGCCGCCAAGCATGTAATCCCAGGAGATCTCCAGAAACCACCTGGAGGTTGGCAACGCTAAACAATGTGCATTATTCACTCCGATATGATTATTTTGCAAATAGCGGGTTTTTTTGGGGGGGGGTGAACAGGAAGAGTCAGGATTGTTTCAGTGATGGCTTATGACCCTCTCGCCAGATTTTTTTATGCACTGCATCTCGTTTCAAATCGTTTTAGCAGTATGGGTCGTTCGGAGATTTTCCCCACGTCCCCTCAACTGTCAGGGAGCGTCTCTGGTGTTCTGCTTTGTCAGTTTTGTGCCAGGCTTCAGTGGAAAAGCACACACCTGTTCTCTCTTACCTAGACATTACCCCTTTATCTAGGCTGTTATTCAGCTGAGCAGCTGTATTGTTTCACCCTGCCAATCATTCTGCAGGGCTCAGCTTGAAGTAGCTATCCGAAAAAAAACAACAACGAAAAAACCCAATTGGGGCCATGCCTTCCTTGAAACAAATCAAAGGAGGCTAGTATTAACAATGACATGATTGAAACGAGCTTCCCCGATGATGGGCACTGTTCCTTTACTGACGGCGCACTCACCTCTTGCCTGTGTTCTATTTTTAGACCCCTCTCCCGCTCCCTGCGCTTGAGATGGGCTTAACTCTTAATTTGTTTATCTGCCTCCTGTTTACTTGGATTCAGCTTCCAATTCCGTCATGACAGCCCTAACCGGATGGGGATGCGGATGGGGGACGCGGCTCACTGTCTGAGGATCTGCATCGCCTTTGCGGAGAAAAGCCCCCATCCAAACTTTCGCTTGGTGTAGTGGTTTGGTGCAGTGGTTCAGTGCGCGGACTCTAATCTGGGAGAACCGGGTTTGATTCCCCACTCCTCCACTTGCACCTGGCTGGATGACCTTGGGCAAGCCGTAGTTCTGGCACAGCTGTTCTTGAAAAAGAGCAGTTCCTCTCAGAGCTCTCTCAGCCCCACCTACCTCACAGGGTGTCTGTTGTGGGGAGGGGAAGGGAAAGGAGTTTTTAAGCCTTTCTGAGACTCCTTTGGGTAGTGAAGGGCGGGGTATAAATCCCATCTCTCTCTCTCTCTTACATGTTATCCCTTGCAGAATTTGAGTAAGCCTCAATTTCACGGGACATGGGCATTTTTACAGAAATGTGACTGGTGTCAAAATCCCGATACACAGCTTCATCCCATTAATTCTTATTGAGGATGTACAGATGTTTCCGGGGAGGGAAGGCAGCATGGTTCAGCCTGATCTCGTCAGATCTCAGAAGCTTAGGAGGGTCAGCCCTGGTGCATACTTGGATGAGAGACCACCAAGGAAGGCTCTGCAGAGGAGGTCAATGGCAAGCCACCTCTGCTTTTCACATGCCTTAAAAGCCCCTTACTGGGGTCGACATAAGTTGGCTGCAACTTAGTGGCACTTTACACACACACACACACACACACACGTTTCCTGTTGCACAGAAGTTCTGATACATGCAGTACAACAACAGACCAAAAACTAAAGGTATCCGTTTAGCTGTATCGAAATATAAACCAAAGTTTTATTCAACCTAGGACCCTCGTGGAAGCAAGGATACGAACCTGGAAACCTGAGGTACACAGCGCCTATCATGGTGAAGGCATAAAATAAATCTTAAATCCTAGGAGTTCTTTGCGGAAGGTATTTTATCAGTTGCATGGATTTATTAATTGAGGAGGAGGAGGAGGAGATTGGATTTATACCCTGCCCTTAACTACCCAAAGGTGTCTCAGAGCGGCTTACAAACTCCTTTCCCTTCCCCTCCCCACAACAGACACCTTGTGAGGGGGGTGGGGCTGAGAGAGCTCTGACAGAAACTGCTCTTTTTCAAGAACAGCTGTGCCAGAGTTATGGCTTGCCCAAGGTCATCCAGCCAGGTACAAGTGGAGGAGTGGGGAATCAAACCTGGTTCTCCCAGATTAGAGTCCGCGCACTTAAGCACTACACCAAACTGGATGCAATTCAGTAGGAACCACGTCTACGCAACATTTTTACAAAGCAAGGACTTCTCTGATGTGTTCTCAGGGGGCTGTTGTTTCCACGTTTTATTTTAGATTAAGAGAAACAGTGAGCAAAAAGTTATAATGCTTCATCCCAGATCTTCAAGCATGTCCATGGCACCACTGGAATCCAGGGATTTAGCATTCCCTCTCGTCTTTCTCGTCAATGTGCCAGAAAGAACCAAAGCTCCTTTGCACAGTCTAAACCCATTACTTCAGTGGATTCTGGCTCTCAGAAAGAGAACTTTGCTCTGTGCCTAGTGCATGACAGCAGACAGAAAAAGGCATGTCCCATCAGGAAGGCACACAATCCACCCATGAAAATACTTCCATTCTTCTGTCCCATTTATTAAAACACCTCAGAGAAAAATCAAGAACAGAAAAACAAAATTGTGTAAAATGTGTTACGCATGATTTCTCTCTCTGTGACAGATCCCTTGCACAATTAAGGTGTCAAGTTCAATTTTAATTTATCGACGGTATTTATAGTCTGCCTTTTGGTGTAGTGGTTAAGTGTGCGGACTCTAATCTGGGAGAACCGGGTTTGATTCCCCACTCCTCCACTTGCACCTGGATGCAAGCCATAGTTCTGACAAGAGCTGTTCTTGAAAAAAAGAGCAGTTTCTGTCAAGAGCTCTCTCAGCCCCACCCACCGCACAGGGTGTCTGTTGTTGGGAGGGGAAGGGAAAGGAGTTTGTAAGCCGCTCTGAGACACCTTTGGGTAGTGAAGGGCAGGGCATAAATCCAAACTCTTCTTCTTCATCATCATCTTCTTTACCATTGGGATGCAGGGAGGATTACCCAGAGTAAGCCAATACAATCAACAGGACGAGACATTCACGGAACAAGGAAATAGGATTTGGTTCACAGAACCAACCAGAAGTTTATCTCCGGTTAACAAGATCTCTCTGGGAGCGGGAAGCACCTGAGATCTCGGAGAGTTGGTGCCAGTCAGAAAGGGTAATACTGGCTTAGACAGAACAGTGTTTTTCCCTCCACATAAGGCAGCTTCAAATATATGTTCATTGGGGAATTCTCCAGCACACAAATCCCAGCGGAATGAATGGGAGCCATATAAGGGCAGGGCAGTACCTTATTAGCAGACGGTCTGTTTTCATCTGAAAGGAGATGTGTGCTCATTTTCTGGGGCTGTGATGGCAAATCCTTTAAAAAGGGAAGAAATAATTAAAACCAGAAAAGGACTGCTGACACTGCTGCACGGAAAGGGATTTGTTTTTGGAGAGATGCCTTAAGAATCATGCGGCAAAGTGGAAACCATTGCCCTTTTGCCAAATTTAGCATAAACATTTTTTTAAAAAAATAGTTCCAAAATCACATGGGACCAGGGATGAGGGAACCATCTCTCACTTTTGCTGATAGTGCAAGAAAAAAAAATAGAGGTGCCAGTTTTCAGGATGCAAAAATGTAGTCCTTTAAGATCAGCAGTGGAAGGAAGGCATGGTATAGCCGGATCTTGTCAGCTCTTGGAAACTATGCAGGGGCAGTACTTGATGGGAGACCAGTAAGGAAGTCCAGGGTTGCTAAGGAGGGGACGGCTGTTCATCTCTTGCCCTGAAAACTCCATGGGGTCCCCACAAGTCAGCTGCGGCTTGAGGCCACTTCCCGCCACCGAGAAAAAAACTCACAACCTGAAGAAGAGCATCGGTACTGGCTTCCGAAGAGCAGGCAGAGATTGGTGCAGGCAGGTCTCAGGCTAGGGTCCCCAAGTCGGATCGGTGCTGGAGCGGGGGACTCCAGCGCTGCTCTGGGAGTGCGTGCGCCGCAACCCCATCACCCGGAAGTGACGCGACCACGCCGGGCACGCTGGGGGTGGGGCCACGACCATACGGGGGAAACGCATAGAGTTTTCCCTCGGATGACCGTGGCTCCCATAGGCATAATCTTCGTGGGGGCGGCGAGGCTTCAGCCCCCGCCGAAATTTTCAGGAAAGTGCTCAGCCTCCCCCGGGAGCCACCCTTGCTCCTAGCACAGCAATGCCTCTGGCCCAGCCCCAGCCCACCCCCCCCCGGGAAATTGGAAAGTCTACACCCTTCCGCCCCCAGCGTGCCCAGTGTGGTCGCACCACTTCCGGGTGATGTGCACATCGCGTGCTTTGGGGGTGGGGTTCCCCCCGGGGCCCGATCCGCCGGTGGCGGGGAATGGGCCTCTGGGGCGGGGGTTTCCCTGACCCCGGGGGGACTTGGCAAGCCTACATCAGGCCCAGGGAGTTCAAGAGGTGGGAACTACCACAGGTGATCAGATCTGAACAGGAAGCCTGTTTTGGTCTTCAAACCATCCTTGTTAGAGCAGGCGCACTGGGAATATCTTGCACTCAGACAGGAGACTGGATCAGTTTATAATGGCGAAAAATATAGACTCCTTAAATAGAGCGAATAATAACAATACACCAACTTACACCAAATTTGTTAGGATATGGGCCCCAGTGCTGCATTATATGACAACGAACGATATACTCCCAGCGAAACAGATTTATCATAAATGGTTATATTTATAGGTCACACAAGATAACTAAAACATTTCCAACTCACAGAAACTCACCCGGGCTGTATAGTTGCTGTATGTTGTCTAACTGTAAGTAATTATCTTAACTGCTATATATAGAAACCTTGACTTAATATTTGTCTGTATTATGTAAACCTGTTAGCAAAACCCATAAAAAGATATTTCAAAAAAGAAAAAAGAAAAAAATATTTAAAGAGAGCAATCATGTCCTCCCAAACCCGAACACACAGTGGAAGATTTCTGAGCTGCTCCAGGTTAAGACTTGGAAGTCGTTGGTGAAACCTTTGCTTAGCCCTGAACTCACTGGGTAGTCTAAGGAAAGACATCACCGTGTGGGAAGAACTTAAGAATATAAGAAGAGCCCTGCGGTATCAGACCAGTGGTCCATCTAGTCCAGCATCCTGTCTCACACAGTGGCCAACCAGCTCCTCTGGAGGGCCGACAACAGGGCAGAGAGGCCGAGGCCTTCATAAGAACATAAGAAGAGCCCTGCTGGATCAGACCAATGGTCCATCTAGTCCAGCGTCCTGTCTCACACAGTGGCCAACCAGCTCCTCTGGAGGCCCAACAACAGGGCAGAGAGGCCGAGGCCTTAATAAGAACATAAGAAAAGCCCTGCTGGATCTGAGCAGTGGTCCATCTAGTCCAGCATCCTGTCTCACACAGTGGCCAACCAGCTCCTCTGCACGGCCAACAGCAGGGCAGAGAGGCCGAGGCCTCCCCCTGATGTCGCCTCCTGGCTCTGGGATTCAGAGGATTAGTGCCTCTGAATGTGGAGATTCCCCTCAGCCACCATGGCTTGTAGCCACTATTAGACTTATCCTCATAGGGTTGCCAGTCTCCAGATGGTGGCTGCAGATCTCCTGGGATTACAACTGACCTCCAGGCGACAGAGATGAGTTCTCTTGGGAGAAAATGGCTGCTTTGGAGGGTGGACTCTACGGCATTGTACCCCACTGAGGTCCCTCCCTTCCCCAAACCCCGTCTTCCCCAGGCTCCACCCCCAAAATCTCTATGTTATTTCCCAACCCAGAGCTGGCAACCCAACCTCGTGGGCTCCTCCCCACATCTGTAACACCGGGATTATCACTATTATAGCCTCCCTAAGGGGCTGCTCTAAGGATCAGTCCAATTGTTCAGCGGTGCCATCAAAGGCCAGACTATGGAGCCAGCATACTGCAGTAATTTGAGTGTCAGATTAAGATCTGGGAGACCTTGGTTTGAATCCCAACTCTGCCATGGAAGCTCGCTGGGTGACCTGGGGCCAGTCACACCCTGTAAGGTAAAGGTAAAGGTTCCCTTGCTCGAAAGCCAGTCGAATCCGACTCTAGGGTTGCGGTGCTCATCTCCGTTTCAAAGCCGAAGAGCCAGCGCTGTCCAAAGACCTTTCCGTGGTCATGTGGCCGGCATGACTAAACACCAAGGAACGCTGTTACCTTCCCACCGAAGTGGTCCCTATTTATCTACTTGCAATTTCTTGCTTTCGAACTGCTAGGTTGGCAGGAGCTGAAACTAGAGACGGGAGCTCACCTCGTCTTGCGGCACCCGGGTCTTGAACTGCTGAACTACTCACCTTCCACAGCCTGCAGTTCAGCGTCTTAACCACTTGAACCACCGCAGCTCCACCACACCCTGTAAGCCTAACCTAATTTACAGGGTCATTCCAAGGATGAAACACAGGTCAGGAGAACAATGTAAGCCAATCTGGGGTCCCTCTTTGGGGACAAAGGCGGGGCATAAATGAAGTGAGTAAATGAATAAATATTGAGCACAATGGGAGATGCTTTGTAGTCACAAGAATCTGGCTGCCTGTAGCTGTTTATCTATGGGGACGTTGGGCTGGGAGGAAGCCCAAGACAAGGTTGTTGATTGTTATTCTGTGCTTAGCTTTTAAAGCAGTCCCTCCTGAAAGACCCTCAAGCTAAGCGCTGTCATGTCGCTTCAGACCTATGGTGACTCAGTGGTGTCCACCAGTGGGGCCAGAACTCCAGAAGCCCTCCCACTGTTGCCCGCCCCCCAAGCACCAAGAACACAGAGCATCACTTGCCCCAGACTGAGAGTTTCTATCTATACTTTGTGGCTAATAGCCACTGATGGACCTCTGCTCCATATGCTTATCCAATCCCCTCTTGAAGCTGTCTGTGATTGTATCCCACACCACTTCCTGCGGCAGTGAATTCCATACAAGTATGTACATATATGCCTATACTCATACACATAGATATAAAATATTGAGGATGCAAGAATGATGTAAGTAGTTTTGGGTCCCCACTGGGGAGAAAGGCAGGGCATTAATGAGGTAGATAAATGAATAAATAGATCTGAATGAGTGACACGATGGATTCCTCTTATATTTACTATGCGGCCCACTGGTAGAAGTCAAATATTTCCGTTCGTCAAATATCCCCATAAGCAGTAAGGAGTATGAAAAATGAATAAGTTTTTTTAAAAATGAAGAAGAAGAAGAGGAGGAGGAGGAGGAGGAGGAGATTGGATTTATACCCCCCACCCTTGGGAGTCTCAGAGCAGCTTACAAATTCCTTTCCCTTCCCCACCCCACAGCAGACACCCTGTGAGGTAGGTGGGGCTGAGAGAGTTCTGACAGAAACTGCTCTTTTTCAAGAACAGCTCTGACAGAACTGTGCCTTGCCCAAGGTCATCCAGCAGGTGCAAGTGGAGGAGTGGGGAATCAAACCCGGTTCTCCCAGATTAGAGTCCTCGCACTTAACCACTACACCAAACTGGCTCTCAAAAAATGAGTACGTTTGATCTACAGATACGAACTTCCTGGAAGGCATGGCACTTGAAAAAACTGTCTATAATGATAGTGGGAACCTGAAGAACTACGGCACAAAACAAAAAAAAAGAAGCGCATAGTCCAAAAATTATCAAGCACAGCCTGCCTTGGGAGAGCTCTTTCTACCCTAAATGCTTCTGTTGGAAAGATTTGGATTTCAAGTTGCACTTAAAGAGTTTGGCCAAGAAAAAACAGTCAAGTCACGCTTTGATCTCTCCCGTCTTTTCTGTTCCTTCCACCTTATACGCTTCATACTGGCCCGGCCGCTTCTCACATTGACCGCGTCAGCCAACCATCGTTCCAAACTGTTTGATTTTCATTCTCATTAGGTGGATGGACAAACGGCATCTGCAAAGATGGGCTACTCTTGAGGGGGAAAGCCCCATCTCGTTGTATCCTACTTGCTTTCATGCTTTGTTGTGCATTTATTTATTCATTTATACCCCACTTTTCTCCCTGGTTGGGATTTAGAAGATGCTTAGCACATAGTTGTCCCTTCTTCCACTTTCCCGCAACAACAACCCTGTGAGACAGGTCAGGCTGAGAGCTCCTTGACGGCCCCAAGATCACCCAGCAAGCTTCTATGGCGGAAGCTGGGATCCAAATCCACGTCTCCCAGAGTGGTAGTCTGACATTCTATTCCCCACGCCACATTGGTTTTTAGAAGAAGAAGAAGAAGAGATTGGATTTATACCCGCCCTTCACTCGGAGTCTCAGAGCAGCTTACTAACTCCTTTCCCTTCCCCTCCCCACAAGAGACACCCTGTGAGGTAGGCAGAATTCAGAGAGCTCTGACAGAAACTGCTCTTTTTCAAGGACAGCTCTGAAAGAACTATGGCTTGCCCAAGGTCATCCAGCAGATGCGAGTGGAGGAGTGGGGAATCAAACCCGGTTCTCCGCGATCAGAGTCCGCGCACCTAACCACTACACCAAACTGGCTCTTTTAGCGCTTATATTATCCATCACCTAGTTTTTATGGCAGAATTTCACAGATGTACATTAAAAGGTGCTGGGAAACAATCCACCGGATTTTAGCCACACATACACACAGAGAGGCTCTTTTGTAGCTCTCACAAGCTGACATCAAGCTTTTTGAGGCAACCGAGTACATAATTTCTCCAATTCTAGAGAGCCTGTCGTACAACAGCAGCTGAGTGTTTGCCGTTACGAAGTTTAAAATTAATGCATTTCCCGGCCCAATTCAGACAAGAGATCTCCCGAGCTCATTTGCATATCTATGCCAATGGCACCAAAAGAGGAAACGGGAATATTAATACTTCGTCCCTCTGCATCCTGGTGATTACAGAAACAGATGAAGGGCAGATATATTCCAAAGCCATTTGCATTTAGCATTTGAAAAAGCCGTCGCACTTTTCCCTCTAACATTGACAACCTTTAAGAAAAATTCCTTTGCAGGAACCAAGGTTCAAATACCACTGGTGAGAATTAAAACATCAGAATGCCTCATACGTTAAATACGAAAAGGTCATGCTGATAGGATGGTTCCTAAATAGGGCTGCCAACTTCAAGGTGGATCTGAACAAAAGGAAACACCGTGTACAAAATCCAGAAAAGAAACTAAACAATTTTGATCAACTATAAAGAATTTATATAAAAATTATTTTGTTTTTATGTAATAATCATCATAATAAGCAAAAGTAGGATTTTGTATACAGTGTTTCCTTTTGTTTGGATTTGTTCCACCGTGGTCCCTATTTCTGTCTTGACAACTTCAAGGTGGAGTTAAACAAGTATAAAGCCAACAGTCGTGATAGTCTGACCCACAATCAAACAGTCATAAGACTTATAAAGAATGCTGTTTATGTATTGCAATCTAAAGCACTACAACAAGATACACACCTCAATAGAAAATCCTTGAACCAAGGTACATAATCAACGTCGTCTCCAGATTACATAACAACATTTCAAAAAATGTATCTTCTTCATAACGTTGTTATGTAATCCGGAGACGACGTTGATTATGACTGTTTGATTGTGGGTCAGACTATCACGACTGTTGGCTTTATACTTGTGTAACTGATCGGGTCGTGTGTGTCCAGATTTTTTTGTAACTTCAAGGTGGAGCCTGGAGACCTCCCAAAATTATATCTGAGCTCCAGGCTACGCGATCAGTTCCCCTGGAGAAAAATGGCTGCTTTGGAGGATGGACTCTATGCCATTACATCCTGCTGAGGTCCCCAAACTCCCCGAACCCCACCCTCCCCAAACTCTACCCCAAATTCTCCAGGAATTTCCCAACCCAAAGTTGGCAACCCCAGAAGCTGAAGGATCTGCTTAAAGTGTTAAGGGGGGGGGAATTGGAAATTGATTTTTGCATTGTTTTGTTTTTAAACAGAGTTTGAGACAAATGCTTTTAACACGGGTTCGACACAGAATAACTGGTGGACAGGACACTCTCACTGTTTCATTCACAGGATCGAGACCGACTCTTGATCAAGACACAGGATCGAGACTGGGTAGCCGCGTTGGTCAGAAGCGGCAGGACAAAGTTTGAGACAAGTGGCGCCTTTAAGACCAACCAACGAAAAATCAAGGTACTTTGTCATCCCAAGCAAAAAAAAACCCCACCGATCCCCTTCCTGGCTTGCACTACTGCTGATACGGCTGCCATTTGCATGCTATAAGCAAGAATACCCTGCCGGCACCTCCCTATTCCCAGCTGGCACTGAAAAGAGCAGTGGGGGGAAATGGGGGGGGGATGACATCACAGTTCAATCTCCTTTCCCTACCCCTCCCCACAACAGACACCCTGTGAGGTCAGAGGGGCTGAGAGAGCTCGGAGAGAACTGTGACTGACCCAAGGTCACCCAGCTGGCTTCATGTGGAGGAAGAGTGGGGGATCAAACCCGGTCCTCCAGATTAGAGTCCTGCTGCTCTAAACCACTACACCAAACTGGCTCAGCGAGGGCCCAGGAGGAGATGCCAGGCACACCCTGTGCCGTGGGTGACTGGCGGTCAAGCTGAGGCCCTGCGGCGCCTCAGCACCCTGCTCATTGCGCATTTGCTTGGGTGGCTGTGCCTGAGAACCAGACCCGGTCAGGATTCCACCAGGAGCCCTTGTGCCCATCGCAGCTCTCTTCTTGCTGCTTTCTTACCGAGACAGCAGTTCTGCACGCCTCCTCGGCATGCTCAGCATCATTCCCAAGGCGTTTCTGTCCCCACACGAGATCTTTGAAGAAAGTGGAGAGAAGAAAGGTCTTTGCGATAAGGCAGAACGAAAAGAAAAATGCTCTGTGTTGCTATTCACGGCGCTGCGTCGTTCTAGCTGAGATCGGAGCACAATGGCGATAGGTTGGGTCCCCCCCCCCCCCCCCCCGAAGTTGCATCTCAGCCACTTGTGTTTTGATTCCCGGCCAGGGTCTGTAAGTGCAGGAGTGCATTAAAGTGAAAAATAACACAATCAAATAAATAAGACTTTAGCTTATTTAAACCTCGGAGATGAGGCAAGGGTTTGGTGAAGGATTAGGCCGGCTGTTCTTTGGCACAAACAGCTTGTTATCGTGCATTCGGAGGCTCTCGGAGAAGAGCAAATTGATTATCTTTGCTGCAAAGCGGGCCTCAGCCGGTTTCGCCTGCTCACCTCCCTCCCCACCCTGCCCCCTGACATCCCAGAATTCAGGGGAAGCTCCACTCAGAGCCAGTTTGGTATAGTGGTTAAGAGTGGTGGACTCTAATCCCCACTCCTCCACATGATGCTAGCTGGGTGACCTTGGGTCAGTCACAACTTCTCTCAGAATTGTTCTCTCAAGAGCAGTTCTCTCGGAGTTCTCTCAGCCCCACCTACCTCACAGGGTGTCTGGTTGGGGAAAGGAAGGGAAGGAGATTGTAAGCCGCTCTGAGACTCCAAGAGAAGGGTGGGATATAAATCCAGTCTCTTCTTCTAGTGGTTAAGTGTGTAGACTCTAATCTGGAAGAACCGGGTTTGATTCCCCCACTCCTCCACTTGCACCTGCTGATGTGACCTTGGGTCAGTCACAAGCTCTGGCACAGCTGTCCTTGAAAAAGAGCAGTTTGTGTCAGAGTTCTCTCAGCCCCACCCACCTCACAGGTTGTCTGTTGTGGGGAGGGGAAGGGAAAGGAGTTTGTAAGCCGCTCTGAGACTCCAAGTGAAGGGCGGGGTATAAATCCAATCTCTTCTCTTCTTCTTCTTCTTCTTCTTCTCTCAGCCTAAGTTATGGGGGGCAGCGTGGTTGCCAACACCTGGCCCCACATCTCCTGCTTCACTGAACACACAGTTATCGAGACACAGAGTCAGCACATCCTAGTCTCTTCTACCTGTACTACAAGGGGCAGCCAAACGGGGTGGAGAAGGGAATGAAGGAAATGCTACTTTACACAGAGAGAGATTAAAATGTGGAATCCGCTGCCAGAGGATGTTGTGATGGCCACAGGAATAAGCGGCATTAAAAGGGGATTAGGCAGATTCATGGAGGAGAGGTCTATCAGTGCCTACCACCCATGGTGACTAGAAGGAACCTCCGTGTTCAGAGTCAGCCAACCTCTGAATCCCAGTGCCAGGAGGCAACATCAGGGGAAGGTCTCAGCTTCAATGCCCTGTTGCCGGACCTCCAGAGGAACTGCTTGGCCACTGCGTGAGACCAGATGCTGGACTAGATGGACCACTGGTCTGATCCAGCAGGGTTCTTCTGATGTTCATATGGACGTGAAAGAACTTTTCCCACAGTGCTGAGCTCACCTTGGGTCTCCATGTAAGGGGAAGGGAAAGGGATTTTAAGCCGCTCTGAGACTCCTTTGGGTAGTGAAGCGTGGGGTATAAATACAATCTCCTTTCTTCTTCTTCTCTAATAGAATCATAGAGTTGGAAGGGACCTCCAGGGTCATCTAGTCCAACCCCCTGCACAATGCAGGAAATCCACAAATACCTTCCCCTCCACACCCGCAGGGACCGCTGTTCCACACCCAGAAGATGACAAAAAACCCTCCAGGATCCCTGGCCAAATTGGTCTGGAGAACAACTGCTTCCTGACCAGTGTTCCCTCTAAGCTGAGTTAGTGTGAGCTAGCTCACAGTTTTTTAGCCTCCGGCTCATACTTTTTTGTCTTAGCTCAGGGAGGATGGCTCCAGAGCAAACTGATGTATGCAGTAGCCAAATGGCTCGCTCACAACTTTAATGCCTGTCGCTCACAAAGTACGATTTTTGCTCAGAAGGCTCCACAGCTTAGAGGGAGCCTTGCTCCCAAAGTGGCAATCAGCATTTCCCGGGGCGTGTAAGAAAGGGCCACAAGAACTAAGCATTGATGCAACCCTCCCTCCCTTCCTCTCGTGATCTGCTGAAGTTCACACAATCGGTTCACAATCGGTTCACACAATTGCTGCCAGATGGCCATCGAACCTCTGTTTGAAACCTCCAAAGAAGGAGAGAGAACTTGACTAGATACCTAGTAGAGGATAAATTCCTCAGCAGTCACCTGGAGTGCCTTCTTACATCCTCTCCAGCTCATCTACCTCCTGTCAAATCTAAGTCTACTTCATATATAGTGGATGCTGCTTTTCTAGCAGTCTGTTGGGCTGAAGACATACGCTGCTATTTCAAGCACTGCAAAACTTCCGCAAACAGGATTGCATTGGGGGGGAGAGAATCTCAATATCCCGTGTGAATCCTGTATTTATTACAACCAGAGATGTGTGTTTCAGGCAGATTGTGTTTAAGTTTCCTGAGAGAGATTAATTCCTCTTCATATAAGAGCTGTAATGCATTTGCAGTATTATTATTATTATTTTTATTCCAAAGGGGCTTGCTTCTAAAATTAATCAAGGGGAATCTTGCTAGACAACAGACGATGCAGAGACAGAACTCCAGAAGCATTTTTTTAAAAGCAGTGAAGTCTGGTGGGGAATGTTATTTGCTAAAGGTGAACCGGTTCTCTAAGGACCCGCCAGCTGTTCCCTTCAGAAGCAAGGAAGAAAGTCAGAGAAAGTGCTGGTGGAACTTGGCGGGTTGGGCTGGAAACAGAGATGGAGGAAATGTGGTGATGTCCATAGCAACGGAGCTTAAGAAGGGAGGTCAGCCCCATCAGGAAATGGCAGAGGGGTACTTGGGAGTGCTGACCAAAAATGGACGGATCCTATGATCCTATGTTCCTGTCAATGGCCTGATCTCACCTTCCCCCCTCCTTATCCAAAGAGCCTATAAAACACCAAAAGACTAGAAAGTACTGGGTTGGATCCTGTGGACCTATGCTGCAAGTGGAGAAAAAATGTTTCTTACCTAAGGGAAGGCCTCTTCTCTTGAAGGAAGGAGGTTCCACTGGTGGAACCAGTCTACAGGGTCCAACCAATGGTCACCCATGAAGCTGCCTTCTACTGAATCAGATCCTTGGTCCATCAAAGTCAGTATTGTCTACTCAGACTGGCAGCAGCTCTCCAGGGTCTCAGGCTGAGGT
Source organism: Gekko japonicus (assembly GCF_001447785.1). Taxonomy (NCBI): domain Eukaryota; kingdom Metazoa; phylum Chordata; class Lepidosauria; order Squamata; family Gekkonidae; genus Gekko; species Gekko japonicus. Next base: position 29,504 of record NW_015159783.1, read on the forward strand.
CATTCGCATCACCTACTGCCTGGTCCTTTTAACTGGAGATGCCGAGGATCGAACCTGGGACCTTCTGCATGATATCACCTCCGGGTCATGTGGGTAGTGACGTAGGCCTTTCGCTCCACATTGGCCGGGTCTCCCTCCTGCTCTTGGTCAGTTCCCCCATCCCCCACCTTCTCTTTCTGTCTGGGGGGCTGCAAAGAGGGGCGTCTCTTGCCGGGGACGGAGCAAGAACCTGACGGCTCTAGGGAGGACAGTACAGGGAACACCCTTTGGTGTTCATCTACATATTCTGTGATACTCTTCAGACTGAAGAGTGGAAGAAGATCAGGAGACTACTGTAATAAAGAAACCAACCAACAAAGCTCCATGTAGGTTTGTACTCAGTGACGGCCACAGGTTTCTTTGCCCACTAGGCGAGGATACATTCTGGCGCCCCCTCCCCCCGTGCGGGGTGGGATGGAGACGGGCGCCGGAGCTGCAGCGGGTGGGCTGAGGGGGCAAGCTGCAAATGCATGCGGTGTGTGTGTTGGGATCACTCGAGGGGAGGGGGCCTGTACCTGGCTGCAAAAGGAGCTCCAAGGAGACCGCGGGGGCGGGAGAGGGCGAGCGGCACTTTCCCGTCATCCCGGGCTGTTCCCTGCACCTGTTCCCCCCCCCGCCTCCTTCTCTTTCTGTCTGGGGGGCTGCAAAGAGGGGAGTCTCTTGCCGGGGACGGAGCAAGAAGCCGGCAAGGGAGGCTTCCTGTGTGGGCCGAGGAGGGGACGAGGCCGGCCAGACTGCTTTCTATCCGCTATTGTGTATACGGATATGGATATTAGAGTACAAATATACCTCATTAGTTATTGCGACAGACGTGCCTTAAACTTAGTTTTTCCTTTTAAATCCTTTTTTCTGACCTCTGCTAGCTCAGGTATGCCAATGCCTCCTGTGTTTTTTTTTACACTGAGTCGTTTGCCCGTAAATAAGCCATCAGAATGCCCACGAAAAACGAGACCATTCAGGCTGGCATCTCAGACACATGTAGTCGCCTCCTTCGATATTATTACAGCTTCCAGGAGGGCAAAGACACAACAGAGGCTGCCAACTATGGTTGCCAGATCTGGGTTGGGAAAGGCCCAGAGATTTGGGGAATGGAGCCCGGGGAGGGACCTCATCAGGGTACAGTGCCATACACTCCACCCACGAATCCGCCATTTTCTCCAGGGGAGCTGGTCTTGGTTGTCTGGAAATCGACTGTAACAGCAGGAGATCTCCAGATGCTAACCCTAGCTTCAAACCCAGCTTACAGTGAAGACTTCATCGTAGATGTTCTCAGAATGAAGACACCTTTGCTACCAGTGCACAGCTCCCCTCATTTGGTGTCGTGGCTAAGCGCGCAGACTCTGATCTGGGAGAACCGGGTTTGATTCCCCACTCCTCCACTCGCCCCTGCTGGATGACCTTGGGCAAGCCATAGTTCTTTCAGAGCTGTTCTTGAAAAAGAGCAGTTTCTGTCAGAGCTCTCTCAGCCCCGCCTACCTCACAGGGTGTCTGTTGTGGGGAGGGGGAAGGGAAAGGAGTTTGTAAGCTGCTCTGAGACTCCTTTGGGTGGTGAAGGGCGGGGTATAAATCCAATCTCTTCTTCTTCTTCTTCATTTGCAGACATGCTGAAGCAGCAGGAGAGGAAAGGCCGTGTTTTTGTGATGGGGAGAAGTCTCCTGATTCCTTTATCTTCTCCTGTTGAATATTTAATTTCAACGCACACAGTGGAAGGCAACTGCAAATAATGACAACAGCATGAACGTTCACACAGAGGGGGGAACGTTCTTTAGCTTCCCCTGTTTCCCAAGGTGAGCGGGCCCAGAATCCACAAGTGCATATTTCAACGGGACTTCGTCTGCCCATTTGCTCCACCCTGATGCCGACTACAGGGGCTGCTCAAAACCCCTCGCGCTTGTTTGCGTTATGGGTTTCAGACACCACATAGACTGCCCCATGCTATAGTAATTTCTAATCTGTATGTGCATATAAAGTACCATCAAGTCGCAGCTGATTTAAGACAGATATGGGTGGGTTAGCCGTGTTGATCTGAACTCTGAAGCAATAGAACAAAGTCTGAATCCAGTGGCAACTTTAAGACCAATAAAGTTTAATTCTGGGTATAAGCCAGCCACAGCTACTGGCAAAACGTCAGGTCCTACAATGCCAAGACCACGGCCATACAGCCTGGAAAATCTACAACAGCTAATGAACTCCGGCCGTGAAAGCCTTCACCAACATATTGAATGCCTCTACGGGGAGGAAACATTTCAACAGATCTGGAGGCTGGAAACACTTCGGAACAAACAAGCATTATCTACTTTGTTCTTCATATAAATTACCTGCCTACCATTTTCGTCTCACCTTGACACAGAGAGTACTCCACCTTTCAGTGTTATACCTCTGAGGATGCCAGTCACAACTACTGGCCAAACGTCAGGTCCTACAATGCCAAGTCCATGGCCAGACAACCCGGAAAATCTACAACAGCCAGGGGTCATTTCCTGCAGGAGCGCACAGGAGCAAAGCTCCGGCAGTAAAGAGCCCAGGGGGCGGGCACATGTCACAAGCCCCACCCCCTGCTCCCAGCAGCTCTAGGCCATGAGGAGCAAGAAGCCTCTTTCTTTCTTTCTTTCTTTCTTTCTTTCTTTCTTTCTTTCTTTCTTTCTTTCTTTCTTTCTTTCTTTCTTCTTTCCTTCTCTTTTTCCCTCCATCATTCCTTCCTGCATAGAACTGCGCTTCCCCCCCCCCCATAGCTAGCAATCCAAAATAGCCCAGTGGAGCCTGAGCGGTGGGTGACACACTTACTGACACATGTCCGGTGATGTCAGGGGGTGTGGCATATGCAAATAAGTTATGCTAATGAGTTATGCTAATGAGCTCCTGCACCTCTTTTTTCTACGAAATGACCTCTGACAACAGCTAATGAACTCCGGCCGTGAAAGCCTTCGACAACATACTGGGTATAAGCGTTTGTGTGCTTGCACACTTCTTCGGAATATGTTCTGAAGAAGAATGCATGCACACGAAATCTTATACTGGACTCAAACTTTGTTCAGCTGACTTAAGGTGAGCCCAGCAAGGGGCTTCCAAGGCAAGGTGGTTTACTGTTGCCTTCCTCCACGGTCTTCCTCGGTACTTCCTTCCAACTACCGACCCCGCTTAGCTTCCCGGATCTGATGCAATCGAGCTATCCCATGCTGCCTTCCCCTCCCAAATTTCTCATCTATTGTAGACAAGATGAAAATATGCCCCTACCCAGGACTATTTTTGGGCAAGAACGCACAGGAACGGAGTTCCGGCTGGCTCCCAAGGTGGCCACGCCCAGCAGGAACTCATTAGCATAATAGGCCACACCCAACAGCAGGAACTCATTAGCATAATAGGCCACACCCAACAGCAGGAACTCATTAGCATAACAGGCTACACCCAACAGCAGAAACTCATTAGGATTGGCTTCATTAGGGTTAGGATTGCCTACCATGCAAAGGAGTTCCTGCTACCAAAAAAAGCCCTGGGTTTTGACAACAAACAAGGTAAACAGAATAACAAGCAAAAGGTGGGTGTGGCTGGATGACCACCCTTCTGGTAACACGTGGGTGCGGCCTAATGTGCTAATGAGCTGTGCTGTCAGGGGTGTGGCCCAATATGCTAATGAGTTCCTGCTGGGCTTTTTCTACAAAAAGAGCCCTGCCCCTAACTAATGCCTCTCAGACGCCTGAAGTTTTAAAGCACTTCTGTTTTAAAAAAAGGATACATGTAGAACCTGTATGAGGCATTAAAACACCGCATTTAAGTATGGTCGGTGAAAGACAAACAGTATCACCGTAGCAACAAGTTGATTTAAACACATACACGCAGCTTCTCGAGGAAGGTCTAATTACCCATCACCTTTGCCGCTCCCGGGAAACAGTGATAATTTTGTCCCGCTTCTACAGAAAAAGGCAGCTTTATTTTCAGAGTTAATAAAGAAGGCCGGTGCCTTTGGGTGTGTTCAGAGCACTTTTCCTTTATGTCTGAGCACCAATAGCCCATCACTCTACCATCGGCTTCAGAGGAAGGGGGTGCCCAGGGGCATGTGTGTACGGGGGTAAGATACCTCCCGACTGGCAGGAGTGACTCTCTATTTTGAGAACCGACACCAAAACTCTGAAAGGAAAATCAAAACCAAAGATATATGAAACAAAAAAACATGACATTTGGTCAGATCATGACAATGGCCCTGATTACTGGTGGTAGAAAAGGATATTAAGTTGCAGCCGGATTTTCTCCCTGGTTGGGATTTAGAAGATGCTTAGCACATAGTTGTCCCTTCTTCCACTTTCCCGCAACAACAACCCTGTGAGATAGGTCAGGCTGAGAGCTCCTTGACGGCCCCGAGATCACCCAGGAAGCTTCTATGGCGGAAGCTGGGATCCGAATCCAGGTCTCCCAGAGTGGTAGTCTGACATACTATTCCCCACGCCACATTGGTTTTTAGAAGAAGAAGAAGAAGAGATTGGATTTATATCCCGCCCTTCACTCGGAGTCTCAGAGCAGCTTACAAACTCCTTTCCCTCCCCACAACAGACACCCTGTGAGGGAGGTGGGGCTGAGAGAGCTCTGAGAGAACTGTCCTTGAGAGAACAGCTCTGACAGAACTATGGCTTGCCCAAGGTCATCCAGCAGCTGCGAGTGGAAGAGTGGGGAATCAAACCCGGTTCTCTCTATTCTGCTATGGTCAGGCCTCACTTGGAGTCCTGTGTCCAGTTTTGGGCACCACATTTTAGGAAGGGTGTTGACAAGCTCAAGCGTGTCCAGAAGAGGGCAACCAGGATGGTGAGAGGGTTGGAATCCAAGTCTTATGAGGAAAGGCTGAAAGAGTTGGGTCTGTTTAGCCTGGGAAAGAGAAGGCTAGTATTTGATGTATGTAAAGTTTATGTTATTAACAAAAAATAATAAAAACTTTTTTTAAAAAAAAGAGGGGACATGATTGCAGTCTTCAGATATTTGAAGGGCTGTCATGTAGAAGATGGAGCAGATCTATTCTCTCTTGCTCTGGATTGCAAGACTAGTCTAATGGGTGGAAATTACAAGGGAGTCGTTACCGGCTAAATATCAGGAGAAACTTCCTAACTGTAAAAGTGGTTGAGCAGTGAAACAGTCTGCCTCGGGAGGTGGTGGATGCTCCTTTGCTGGACCAAGCGGAGGCTGGACGACCATCTTTCGGGTATGTTGTAGGGCTATCTTTCAGCTATGCTCCTGCAGAGTGCAGGGGGTTGGACTAGATGACCTGCAAGGTCCCTTCCAACTCTAACATTCTATGATTCTATTATTAGAGTCTGCACACTTAACCACTACACCAAACTGGGGATGGGCACAGTCATAGCCCTGCTGACTCCATGCCTGCCATTTGAACCAGCACAACAAACTAAGACACTGGCCCGTGGTTGCTGAATCAGCACACCTGCCACTCAAAACCCTCCTCTCTACCTGAATGTGCCCAAGAAGCATTTTTGGGGGTGACTGCAGATCAGCTCATCAAGCATGACGCCCAGGATGTGGAAGACGGCAACGGATTTCAGATCGCCAAGTTTCATTTAAGGCTCTCCAACAGCTGCAATAAAAGCAATTAGCATGAAAGGCACAGCACAAAACTGTCTGGAGCGCACAGTAGAGAAATTGAAGAAAAATGAGCTCCTTCGGAAATAGCGCAATCATTTCTTTAAGCAATAAAGAGGAGGTTTTGTTAAATAATAGACTAGGCAAACCCTAATAAAAACTGTCAAAGAAACGCCTGTATTTTGAAACCTTTCAGACAATCCTCCCTCGTTTGCTTTCATTAGCAAGCTGAAACAGTTGATCAGATCTTATTATCATCTCGTCTGGACAATATCTAATCAGCATTCAGCGACGTCAGAAAGAAATCAAAGGATGCAGGGAGAGCTGCGTTTAACAGAACGACAGCGCTGAACACACACAATGCAGAAGCTCTCTCTAATGGCACTTAACGGTGTTTCGCAGGCACACAAGGAAACATTTAAAAAGTCCAGATACAAAACAGAGCCCTGCGAAACTGTAGCTCCCCGCGATTCTCCGGCTGCATTAGCATCAATTAGGCCCTCCGTGATGATTCGGGGAATTTCCACTTAAGGAGCTGCTGGATTGGTACGGCTGCCACAACAATTCTGGAAATTAGGTTTGGCTCAATAGAAAGAATCTCTTTCTAATTAATGGGTTTCTTGAGTTGATATTCTGCTTTGATCTGGATAACGGGACAAAAGCAAAGCCCTTGAGTACACAAGAGCACTCCGTCTAATTCCAGTCAGTTCTTCTCTTGGCATTAGGGAAGGGTCTCCCAAGATGGTGCTGGGTATATACGTTATATACAGCCTTCCTGGCGTAATGTCTCCAGGTCAGTAGCTTAAGAACATTAGAGAAGCCATTTTGGATCAGACCAATGGCCCAGCCTGTCCAACATTCTGTGTCACAAAGTAGCCAAAACCCAGGTGCCATCAGGAGGTCCACCAGTGGGGCCAGAACACCAGACGCCCTCCCACTGTGCCTCTCCCGAACACCAAGAATACAGAGTATCACTGCCCCAGACATAAGAACATAAGAGAAGCCATGTTGGATCAGACCAATGGCCCATCCAGTCCAACATTCTGTGTCACACAGTAGCCAAAACCCAGAGGCCATCAGGATGTCTACCAGTGGGGCCAGAACACCGGAGGCCCTCCCACTGTGCCCTCTCCCAAAAACCAAGAATACAGAGCATCACTGCCCCAGACATAAGAACATAAGAGAAGCCATGTTGGATCAGACCAATGGCCCATCCAGTCCAACATTCTGTGTCACTCAGTAGCCAAAACCAAGAGGCCATCAGGAGGTCCACCAGTGGGGCCAGAACAACAGAAGCCCTCCCACTGTGCCCCCTCCCAAACACCAAGAATACAGAGCATCACTGCCCCAGACATAAGAACATAAGAGAAGCCACATTGGATCAGGCCAATGGCCCCTCCAGTCCAACACTCTGTGTCACACAGCGACCAAAACCCAGGTGCCATCAGGGGGTCCACCAGTGGGGCCAGAACACCAGACGCCCTCCCACTGTGCCCTCTCCCAAACACCAAGAATACAGAGTATCACTGCCTCAGACATAAGAAACTAAGAGAAGCCATGCTGGATCAGACCAATGGCCCATCCAGTCCAACATTCTGTGTCACACAGTAGCCAAAACCCAGGTGCCATCAGGAGGTCCATCAGCAGGGCCAGAACACCAAAAGCCCTCTCACTGAGGCCCCCCCAGCACCAAGAAGGTAGAGCATCACTTGCCCCAGAGTGTTCCATCTGTACCTAGTGGCTAATAGCCACTCAAGGACCTCTGCTCCATATGTTCACCCAATCCCCTCTTGAAGCTGTCTATGCTTGCAGCTGCCACCACCTCCTGTGGCAGTGAATTCCACGTGTGAATGACTCTTTGGGGGAAGAAGTCTTTCCTTTTATCTGTTCTAAGCCTACTGCTCATTAATTTCCTTGAGTGCCCACAAGTTCTTGTATTGTGAGAAGGGGAGAAAAGGACTACTTTCTCTTCCTTCTCTATGCCATGCATGATTTTGTAAACCTCCATCCTGTCACCCCTCAGTCATCGTCTCCCCAAGCTGAAGAGCCCTAACCTCTTTAACCTTTCTACGTAGGGAAAGTGTTCCATCCCCTTAATCATTTTAG
>NW_015159783.1:37698-111180 GCF_001447785.1 Gekko japonicus
CACCCCTCAGTCATCGTCTCCCCAAGCTGAAGAGCCCTAACCTCTTTAACCTTTCTACTTAGGGAAAGTGTTCCATCCTCTTAATCATTTCAGTTGCCCTTTTCTTCTCAGATGAGAGGCGCTGCAATGTAGTAGTAAGTACTTGAGGGAACCTGCGAGCATGGCTCGAGTGTCATATTTTAGGGTCCAGTACTAATTTTCAGTTTGGAGGCCGAATCTCTGATGCCAGAAGGTAAATGCGAAACCTGCTCCTTCGTGTTCTCTCCTATTTCAGCCAGCTACGGTTTAGGCTGGGGTCCCTGACCTGGAGGGTCCAGACCTGCCTGATCCCTAGGGCTGCCAGGCTCCAGATGAGGCATGGAGCTCTCACGGCTGATCACCATGCTGCCTGTCCCCAATAACCCTGCCTTCTCTGCCCCCTCAAAATCTCCAGGTATCTCCCAGCCCAGAGCTGGCAACCCTACCGATCTTGTTAGATCTCAGACACTAGGCAGGATCAGCCCTGGCTAGTGTTTGGATGGGAGACTTCCAAGCAGGGCTCATTTCGTAGAAAAAAAGCGGTGCAGGAGCTCATTAGCATAACTCATTAGCATAACTCATTAGCATATGCCACACCCCCTGACATCACCGGAGAAGGCAACACCCACCGCTCAGGTGCCACTGGACTCTTTTGGGTTGCTAGCTATTGGGGGGGGGGGGGACGTGCAGATCTGTCCTCGCAGAGGAGGGAGAGCTTGTACCTGAATAAAACTTGGCCTTAAAGGTGCCACTGGACTGTTTTGGATCGGGGGGCTGGGGGGGCTCTGCAACTTACCTGGCTGCTTCTTGCTCTGACTGAGGGCTGCTGGGAGCAGGGGGTGGGGCTTGTTGCATGTGCCCGTCCTCTGGGCTCTTTACTGCTGGAGCTCCGCTCCTGTGCGATCCTGCAGGAAATGACCCCTGCTTCCAAGGAATACCAGGCTCATTATGCAGAAGCAGGCAATGGGGTTGCCAGGTCCTCCCTGGGCCACCGGCGGGGGATAAAGGGGCAGGATTGCCAGATTGAGGTTGGGAAACTTCTGGAGATTTGGGGATGGAGCCTGGGGAGGACAGGGAACTCAGTGGGGCCCAATGCTATAGAGCCAGTTTGGCGTAGTAGTTAGGAGCGCGGACTCTACTCTGGGAGAACTGGGTTTGATTCCCCACTCCTCCACATGCAGCTGCTGGTGTGACCCTGGGTCAGTGATAAGTTCTTTCAGAGCTGTTCTCTCAAGAGAAGTCCTTGAAAGAGCTCTCTCAGCCCCACCTACCTCACAGGGTGCCTGTTGTGGGGAGGGGAAGGAAAAGCGATTGTAAGCCGCTCTGAGACTCCTCTGGGTAGTGAAAGGCAGGGTATAAATCCAATCTCCTCCTCCTCCTCCTCCTTCTTCAAAGCAGTCATTTTCTCCAGGGGAACTGGTCTCTGTAGTATGGAGATGAGCTGGAATTTCAGGGGATCCCCAGGTCCCACCTGGAGGCTGGCATCCCTATCTGTTTGTCTCTTGCACTGAAAACCCTGTGGGGTCACCATAAATCAGCTGTGACTGTACAGTATTTTCCACCACGGATGCAGCCTTCCTGAACCTGTGGGTATCGTTGGAATTCTGACACAGAAGGGTGGGCACAGCCACAAAAGGGCTGCACAGGAGGCAGAGCCGACCGCAGAGTGTTGGGGGAGAGTTTCTGCATAACTCTAATAGTAACTCTTCAGCATTTCAGGCAGTAACTCCGCTTAACACGATGCCTTTGGAAATGAAGACATTGTTTACAAATATTTTATTGCAGGAGCACAGATTACTTTTAGTCACGGAGTAAAAATCCCTTTTTTTTTAACAATCTGCAAAGCCAATGAAGCCTCTCCACTTTTGCTGGGCAAAAGCACCCCCGCCCCCCCCACTTCTAATAACACTTCATGGATGCCATGAAAAGTGTAAGTAGACCCCATGGTCCCCACAAGCACCCTGTTGGAGACCCCTCGTTTAGGGGTATGTAGACGCAAAACCACCCTGAGCTTTGGGGCCAGTAATATTAATATTTCTTTCTGAACCCTTGAGCCTGCACACATCCGTCAACGCCTGTACTGCCGCAGCCCTACAAACGGTGGGGTGAAAAGTTTTAAAGACTGCATAGCTTCGGGTCCTGCAGGAAAGGCAGACAGGGAGAACCGTATTTTAGTTCCTCTTTAGCTTTTCTGTCTGCGGCAGACATTCGGTAAAGTTTCTCCACAGGTTCCCAGAAAGCACCTGACACATCATCCCCACAGGTGAGCCAGGTGCCTGCTGGGGCCCTTTCATCTGATGATTCCAAATCCCCCCCCCTTTTCCGACTTGCAAGCTCCCACAACGCAGCAGATATTTACTTAAATAATGAAACACCTCAGACAATTCCGAGGGACAAGGCAAATCGAGCCCATCGCATCACCTGCTTAATTCTTTTCATCTTTCCCTCACACTCTTTGGCAAGATTTTCATACTAAAGCAGACATGGGTGGGGGGGGGGATATACGGCTTTAGATCTGCTTTGCAACTGGAGTTCTAAAAAGGGAGACCGTCGGCTGTTTGACAAGGCACACAAAGGGATTACGGTGGCACGGATAATCGGCATGACACCAGTTGGAAAGGCGCTTCACGGAACGGCAAAGGGAGCCTCGCTTACGGCCCCGGCTCTCAAACTGTGGGACGAGTCCCCGGGGAAAGAAGATGGGGCAAAGTTCCAGGAGAGGATAAAACCCTGAAAAGTAGGTGAAGCCTGAGGGGGTTGACGTTTGGTGTCGTGGTTAAGTGTGCGGACTCTAATCTGGGAGAACCGGGCTTGATTCCCCACTCCTCCACTTGCACCTGCTGGATGACCTGGGGCAAGCCAAAGTTCTAGCACAGGTGTTCTTGAAAAAGAGCAGTTTCTGTCAGAGCTCTCTCAACTCTGCCTACCTCACAGGGTGTCTGTTGTGGAGAGGGGAAGGGAAAGGAGTTTGTAAGATGCTCTGAGACTCCTTTGGGAGGTGAAGAGCCGGGTATGACTCCAATCTCTTCTTCAACAACAAAAAAATCACACCGCTTTGATTGTAGGGAAGACTGTGCTGCCCTCGGCCCATGTCCTCTCCGGTCCGCTGTGGGGTTCTGACGGAAGCGCTACTGCTTTCCTTGTGAGGTTTACGAGCAGGTCACAAAGGTCCCGTTCAAAGCCACGTCTGACTCTGCTGCCGAACCCGTTCTATCCAAAGATCAATGTCGATTACGCATGACTTCTCGGGGACTCGTACTGATCTGAAGCTCGAGGGTCAATATGATGATTATAAGGGGTGAGACGGCCTGGTGTAACTCCCGGGCTGCTTCACCGCCACTGTAGCCCCCGGGCTCTCTGGCAGATGCCCCCTGGTCTCGTGTGCCCCCCCCCCAAGGCTGCACTGCCACCGTGCCTGCCATGGCCCCTGCACTGCTTGGCCACCATTACTGTCGTCCTGGGCCCACCACAGCTCCCGGGCTCGACCATAGAGAGGTAGAAGAAGAAGAGAAGAGGAGAAGAGACTGGATTTATACCCTGCCCTTCACTACCCAAAGGAGTCTCAGGGCGGCTTACAAACTCCTTTCCCTTCCCCTCCCCACAGCAGACACCCTGTGAGGTACCTGGTCACCACAGGGACTGTATACTGCCTTGTGTGCCCTCGGAGGAATCGCCCCTTGCCAATTGTCTGCTTTCCCCCTGGTGTTCCATTTAAAATACCGTGTCCGAGATGGTGGAGGTCTATGTAGTACAGAGAACCACTACCAGCATCAAAATTATAAAGTATTAAAAAGAAAATGTTCACAAGCACACTTTTAGCATAGCAGCAAGGCATTCAAAAGAAATGGGTAAAACCCAATTCCCTATCAGATGTTAGAATCTAGGACAGACTCCTTAGCTTTGGAAGTTACAGATCTCTACAGAGTTACCACTACCTTTAAGCATCCTTCAGCTGTCCAGGCCACCACATGGCTCATGGCCACCTCCCCTAGACCTCAGTTAAGAGTTTTGTCTGCTCTGATAGACTCAGCACCAAACAGGTCTTCCTCCTTGTTCCCCTGAGTTTTATCACCTCTCTTTCCCCCATGCACTGACCAGGTCAGAGAAGCTTTTCTTGAAGTCTCCAGAATTTTCCTTCCTTTCTAGTATTTAATTCCTCCAAATCTCTGTTCCCTGCTTGAAAGGGGGGGGGCTTGACCATCCTATTGTCTAGACTTATTAGCATTTCTATGAAGGTGGGCTGAGGTAAGCCTGGAAATCAACTGAACTGACTTCTTTCCTGCCTGTTCTATGCTGGGGGAGGGGCTTTTAAAACTCAGAGGGAAGGTTCTGCTCATTTCAAACCTCCAAAGAAAAAATGCATTTCTTCACAGCCTCTGGTACTGCCTCTGGCCAAAACCGAGGCTAGAGGATTCAAATGAGAAGTAAAACCAATAAAAATAGCTTTGCAATGTTGGAGCCGGAAACAACAGATGGAATCAGATTATTTAGAGTCACGGGGTCTTTTTCTACACACACACACACACACACGAGAAACTATAGAGATGCCTGCAAAACCAGTCAATACACATTTTTCGCCGCCGCCGGCTGTTTTTGAAGCGTTAATTTGGACAGTGTTTGACCTTCTCTCGATTCCTGTGTTTCAAACTGGGAACGGCGCACAAAAGACGGCAGCCTGCCGAAGGACATCCCGAAAATCCATGGCCAAACTGGAACTTGCGGAGTCCCACACCGGCTCTCGTGAAGTCTGCAGCTGCATAAATAAGCTGAAGTCAGCACATCTGGCCTTGGGGATCCTCCGAGACTGGGGGGAAAAGGCAGGAAAGATTCATTCTCCCCCCCCCCCTCCACAAAAGGAATAATTTTACAAAGTAGAAGCCCATTTTATAGAACACCAGAGGGGACACCTGGCAAAGGCGTTCCGAAAGCAATCTTCACAATAGATAATTGATTATGGCAGAACACTTCGTGATGGAGGGGACCGCGGTCCTTAGCAAAGACAATCAACATAATAGCGTTCCTGGAAGAGACGGGATCGAGTGTGAGGAGGCGCTTCATGCAGTGTTTGTCAGAGATGGATTTCTGCATTGTTATCACTTTCATTGGAATCTACCTACATTTCACAGCCTAAGACCCAGGCCCCAGTCCAGAAATATGTGCAAGGGGGTCCATTAGGGTTTGCAAGCTTCCAGGTGGTTGTAGTGTATCCAAAGGAGAGCTCACGCTCTCCTGAAGCATCTTATATAAAAGATTAGTGAACTTTACTTGTCTTTTGTCTTTTGTATTAAGTACAGTTGGATGAGGATCCTAACCCTTTAAGAAATCATAAGAGTGTTTGAATTTGACAAATATTTGAACTGTTGAGGATTGTTAAAATTGTTTTGGATGATATATTCTTTCTTGTTTGGTGTCGTGGTGAAGTGCGTGGACTCTAATCTGGGAGAAGCGGGTTTGATTCCCTACTCCTCCACTTGCACCTGGCTGGATGACCTTGGGCAAGCTGTAGTTCTGGCACAGCTGCTCTTGAAAAAGAGCAGCTTCTCTCAGAGCTCTCTCAGCCTCACCCACCTCACAGGGTGTCTGTCTGTTGTGGGGAGGGAAAGGGAAAGGAGTTTGGAAGCCGCTCTGAGACTCGGGTAGTGAAGAGCGGGGTATAAATCCAATCTCCTCCTCCTCCTCCTCTTCTTCTTTTCGTAAGTTATACATGGAGTGTTTGTGTTTTGATACAGTTTCCAGGTGGTGGCTGGAGATCTCCTGGGATTACAATTGATCTCCAGGTAAGAGAGCTCAGTTCACCAGGAGAAAATGGCTGCTTTGGAAGGTGGACTCCATGGCATTATACCCCATTGGCCTCCCTCCCCTCCCCAAACCCTGCCTTCCCGACTCCGTCTCCAAAATCTCAACGTGTTTCCCAGCCACGAGTTGGCAATCCTAGGCTCCATGCATGAACTGCAGCTTTTCACTTCCCCCTGTGGTGCTGCAGTGAAGGCTGCTTTTAAGCTTCCACTAGAGTCTTTTTTTTTTTTTTACATCCATAAGACGAGTGCAAGTTGAAACTGAATTTATTTCTACGAGGAAAAGACTGAGAGTCAGCTTTGCTAAATGTGGAAAAACCCCAGCAGAGATGTGAGTAATCTGGAAATGTGAAGGGTGTTGACTGCAAAAATGAAATTAAAAAAAGGGGGGGTATATAGGCTTGCCAACTCCCCCCGGGGTCGGGGAAAACCCCGCCCCAGAGGCCTATTCCCCATTGCTGGTGGATCAGGCCCTGGGGGGAACCCCACCCCGACGTGCACGTCACCCGGAAGTGATGCGACCACGCCGGGCACGCTGGGGGCGGGGCCACGGTCATCCGAGGGAAAACTCTATGGTTTTCCCTCGGATGGTCGTGGCCCCGCCCCCAGTGTGCCCGGCGTGGTCGCGTCACTTCCGGGTGACGTGGATGCGGGGCGTGCGCGCGCACACTCCAGCCGCCAGCCGGGAGTCCCCCGCTGCGACCAAAATCACACTTGGCAACCCTAGGGGTAAACCACATGATGATAGGTGAAAGAGAAAAAAAGGTTCTCAAAAAGAATTTGCGGCAATGGCCATGAACGGTCGGAATACTATCGTTGCAGAGTATTGCATGCCGAAAGTTTATGTAGTATTAGAACTATCTCAGGAACCTAGACGGTTGAGTGGCTAAACAAAAGAATAAAATGCCTCTATTTATTACAAAGTGCATAGTAAATACAGATTAAAAGCACAGTGGGTATCACATCACATCCACATAGCATACAGCAACACATGTAAGTTGCACGGACAGTAACTGAGACCAAAATATTGGTCGCACAAAATAACCACTACACCAAACATATATCGGCCCGGGGGCCTGTTCCAGTGGTCTAGATAATAGCAACACACACTAGAAATGTAGGTATAAAATATCTGCTCCAGACCAGGCAGGTTGTGTGCGAGTCAACTAAATAGTATAGTAAAGGTAAAGGTTTCCCTTGCTCGAAAGCCAGTCGAGTCCTGCTCTAGGGTTGCAGTGCTCATCTCTGTTTCAAAGCCAAAGAGCCAGTGCTGTCCGAAGACGTTTCCGTGGTCATGTGGCCGGCATGACTAAACACCAAGGCGCACAGAACGCTGTTACCTTCCCACCAAAGTGGTACCTATTTATCTACTTGCAATTTCTTGCTTTCGAACTGCTAGGTTGGCAGGAGCTGGAACTAGAGACGGGAGCTCACTCTGTCATGCGGCACACTCGGGTCAGGCCTGCATACATAGAGGGGCCCATGCCCATCAAAGACGATGGCTCTATACAACCGTACTGCCCTTGGCCGTTGCTCTATTCAAAGCGTGTGTCGATGTGTCGACCAAAAGCGTAGTGAATGTTCTGATACAGGCAGCAGGTCCTGTACACAAATTTCTATTTATTCAGACCTTTTAATGAAGAAATTACTAATCCGTTCTTGTCTGGCTTACCATCATAGTGGTCAGGACAGCTCCTCTCTTTTCCCCCACCCGTGAGAATTTTAAAAACTACTTCAGCCCTTTCCAATCTGACCTCCCATATACAGGAGCCACAGGACCAGGGGAGCCAGCGGGAGATGGGGGGCAGGTACATGGGGGTGGGGGTGGCCATCAGTGACCATGTGACATCACTTCTGGAAAACCGAGAAGTGACATCAGCCTTCTCTAGGAATCACCCCAAAACTCTATGGTTTTACTATAGAGGGTTTTTTTTGCTGATTCCTAGAGAGAGGTGATATCACTTTCGGTTTTTCCAGGAATTGATGTCACAATGTTCTCCCACTGCCCACTGGAGTGCCAGCATGTGAGACCTGCTAGGGGCCGGAGATCTCCCTCCCACAGTGAATACATGGCAACCATTAGCTCAGCCCATGTCCTCATGTAACCCAGATTCATTTCAACGAGGTCTGAGCAGGAGAGTGCCTCTTGGGATCAGATGTTTTAAAACAAAAAAAGTAAAACTTCAGGAGAACAGTTAGGTGTGGCAACCCGGCAATCTCTGTCCCTTTCTAAGAAACGCTGAAAGATTCTAGAAATCCTATGCTTTTTATTAGTAAAGAGCAGACGGACTCTTTGCTCATGCGTTCAAACAAAAGACTGAATTGAATAATAGGTCTCAGTAGATTTCAACTACGGCATAAGGCCATGTGCCTCAGGGTTTAAAACCATCACTTTCTCTTAAATTTTCAGTCATAAAATTCCAGCCTCCACAAATTGCTAGCTGCAAAGCATCCAGCTTTTGGGCGGGCCCAGAGTAAACAAACCTATTCCAGTCTCAAATATGGAGCATAAAGAAAAGCATATTATTTCCCGTTCTGGTGTACAGAAAGTATAAAGCAACTAAAGGGACTATCAAAGCTGCGGCATGAATCTGACACATTAACTGCTGTGCCTCGTATAGCAGGAACTGATCTGGCCAAGCCTAAGCCGCTTGAAAAGCCGCAGATTCGGGGAACAAGAGCAAACAAAAATCTATTGCAGAATGGGATCAAAGCCATCAGACCTCCATATTATGGGTTCTTTTCTCTCCCTCTCCACCTTGGTGATCAAGGGTGGTGGGAGAAAGGCAGGGAGTGCAGCTGGCTGTGTAGGGCTGCCAACATCCACGTAGCCACTGGAGATCTCCCAGTATTATGACTGATCTGCAGACACATGAACACATGAAACTGCCTTATAGTGAATCAGACCCTTGGCCCGTCAAAGTCAGCATTGTCTACTCAGACTGGCAGCGGCTCTCCAGGGTCTCAGGCGGAGGTCTTCCACATCACCCGCTGTAAACAACAACAAATTTATCCACAGCAAAAAGCCAGCACTCTAATACAACAAACTAACTCAAACTAAATTCATACAACCACAAGCATAAATGAAATATATAAAATGAATATCAAATAGAAGGTAAAGGTAAAGGTTCCCTTGCTCGAAAGCCAGTCGAATCCGACTCTAGGGTTGCGGTGCTCATCTCCGTTTCAAAGCCGAAGAGCCAGCGCTGTCCGAAGACGTTTCCGTGGTCGTGTGGCCGGCATGACTAAACACCAAGGCGCACGGAACGCTGTTACCTTCCCACCGAAGTGGTACCTCTTTATCTACTTGCAATTTCTTGCTTTCGAACAGCAAGGTTGGCAGGAGCTGGAACTAGAGATGGGAGCTCACTCCATCATGGGGCACCCGCATTTCACATAGAGCATGCATGTAAAACCTGCTAAGTCCTGTAACAAATTACATCTATTCGTCTTTCACGAGGAACTTTCTAGTCCTTACAGCTAACCAGCCAAATTTGGCAAGTTTAGCTGTAACCTTGGGGCACCTACTTTCTAAGAGATTCTTCAGCAATTGCATCTTTTGACTAGTTGAGGGTAGAGTAGGTGTAGAGAGTGGGAGAATATCACGAAAGTGCTATATGCCCTGCAGTCATGTATAACATGCATTAAGGTTTCAATTCCGTCATTGCAGCAGTGACATATACAATCAGCAAGGGGTTCATCACCCGCTGTAAGATCTTTTAACTGGAGATACCAGGGACTGAACCTGGGACCTTCTGCATGCCAAGCAGGTGTTCTGCCACTGAGCCGCAGTTCCCCTGGAGCCCCGGGAGAAAACAGCTGCTTTGGAGGGCCAAATCTATGGTATTATCCTGTTGAGGTTCCTCGCTTCCCCAAACCCTGCCTTTCCCAGGCTGCACCCACAAAGTCTCCAGGTATTTCCCAACCCAAAGCTGGCAACTCGATATTAGCGTCATTGGGGTCGTGATGATGTCACTTCCGGGGGAACCAGAGGTGAGGTCATTACATCCTCAGGGACTCTCTAGCATCCAGCCAATACTATATGATGAAACCGCATCACCGTTGGCATCACTTATTCGCTGGCAAGCCGCCACACACACCCCATCCGACTGGATGAGTTTTTGGCTGGGTGCTTGTTCATGCTGGCTACCCTGTCAATCTATCTGCAAAGTTTGAGAGCCAGCACAGAAAGGGGAACTATAACATTGTTTTCACGGGGAATAAAGGCGGCTTCAGAGGAAAATAAGCTTCTCCCTTTGCCTAGCTGCACACCATTAGGAGGAGGAGGAGAGGAGGAGGAGGGGAGGAGGAGGAGACTGGATTTATACCCCGCCCTTCACTACCCGAAGGAGTCTCAGAGCGGCCTACAAACTCCTTTCCCTTTCCCTCCCCGCAACAGACACCCTGTGAGGAAGGTGGGGCTGAGAGAGCTCTTTCAAGAACTGCTCTTCAGAGAACTTATGACTGACCCAAGGTCATCCAGCAGGTGCAAGTGGAGGAGTGGGGAATCAAACCCGGTTCCTCCCAGATTAGTCTGCGCTCCTAACCACTACACCAAACTGGCTCAGGAACTCACAGTAAATTGTCAAGGTACATTTAGATACAAAAGATCCTGCTTCGTTACCGTTCCTGCCGACGTAGACTCAGGTTAGCATGGTCAACGAGAAGGTTCTCCATTCACACAGGGCCAATGTGAGCCACTTGGGAGTTTTGCCCTGCTTCCAACGCAGCTTTCTCCTTGCCCTAAGACATTCCCTCCTTCCCTGATTCAGAAAGGTCCCCATGGCCAGGGAACATACTGGAGAGATGCCATGGCTCAACAGTAGAGCATTTGCTTGGCACGCAGAAGGTCCCAGGTTCAATCCTTGGTATCTCTGGTTAAGGATCAGCTAGCAGGGGATGTGAAAGACCTCCGCCCGAGACCCTGGAGAGCTGCTGCCAGTCTGAGTAGACAGTACTGACCTTGATGAACCAAGGGTCTGATTCAGTAAAAGGAAACTTCATGTTTGTTCATGTGTATGTTAAGGCGCTTAGCTGCAGACTGGAAGATCGGTAGTTCGGCAGTTCAAGACCCAAGTGCCGCGTGATGGTGTGAGCTCCTGTCTCTGGTCCCAGCTCCTGCCAACCTAGCAGTTCTAAAGCAAGAAACTGCAAGTCGATAAATAGGTACCGCTTCAGAGGGAAGGTAACAGCGTTCTGTGCACTTCGGCGTCTAATCATGCCGGCCACATGACCACAGAGATATCTTTGGACAGCGCTGGCTCTTTGGCTTGGAAACGGAGATGAGCACCGCCTCCTAGAGTCAGATTCAACTGGCTTTCAAGCAAGGGGAACCTTTACTTTTACCTTTTATGTGTAGTTAGCTAACCTAGCTGCTCTTTTCCTTTCTTCAGGGTTGGGGGGGGGAGGATTTTTTTTTCCATCGAAGCATTTGATAAATAAGGCTAGAATTTGACTTCGATTGGAGTGTTTGCCTGCCCGAGACTAGCAATGTCTTGAGAATGAAGACGCCTCATGCTACACACCTCTGTCTCATTACTTTTCTTCCCCTTGGACTGACCTTTTCGATCACCGCCTGCCCAGATATTTGGGATCTGGTGCTCCTTCTGGAACCTGCTGCAAGGCATCAGAACAGCAGGACAAATGACAAAAGGTCCGACGTGAGGTTCAGTCCTCGGGAAAGCTACCCTTGTAGTCCTCTTACACACAGTCAAGGAAAAGGCGGCACTTGCTTTAAATCCATGTGTAATATCTGTAAAACGTCCGTGGAGGATCTTTTTCATTATGTCGTGGTCTGCCCGTTGTACTGGGAACCAAGATGTAAATTCTTGACTGCAATAACAGATCAATTGCAGATTTTTTTCTGACATTGATAAATTTATATTTCTGCTGTCAGACAAAGACCCTACAGTTTCCTATAGGGTAGCACTCTTCACCTTAAAGCTAAAGGTTCCCTTGCTCGAGAGCCAGTCGAATCCGACTCTAGGGTTGCGGTGCTCATCTCCGTTTCAAAGCCGAAGAGCCAGCGCTGTCCGAAGACGTTTCCGTGGTCATGTGGCCAGCATGACTAAACACCAAGGTGCACGGAACGCTGTTACCTTCCCACCGAAGTGGTACCTCTTTATCTACTTGCAATTTCTTGCTTTCGAACTGCTAGGTTGGCAGGAGCTGGAACTAGAGACAGGAGCTCACTCCGTCATGCGGCAACCCGGGTCTCGAACTGCTGAACTACCGACCTTCCACAGCCTGCAGTTCAGCGTCTTAACCACTTGAGCCACCGCAGCTCCTACTCTTCACCTTAGCGGCTAGTAAAATCAGGGCCAAGAACACAGAAAAAAATGAAACTGAACGGTAAAACGGCAATGTTCGAGGCTGTGTATGTGATTCCGGAGATGGGTATCTATATTTAAGATTTTAATTAATTTAAATACTGAAAGCAGATTTTTAGAGGTGGTTATAATTTCAAACTAATCCAAATTCCAGCGTTGTAAATTGTGTTATTTGTACATTGTTTTAAATTGTAATGGTTAATGGCTATACAATAAATTTTACTACTACTACTGATTAAGATGTGGAATTCACTGCCAGAAGATGTAGTGATGGCCACACGAATAAACAGTTTGAAAGGGAGATTAGATAAGATTTATGGAGGATAAGTCTATCAATGGCTACTAGCCGCGGTGACTGAGGGGAACCTCCACATTCAGAGGCACTAAAACCTCTGAAATCCACAGCTAGGAAGGCCTCAGGGGAAGGCCTCGGCCTCTGTGCCCTGCTGTTGGCCCTCCAGAGGAACTGTTTGGCCACTGTGTGAGGCAGGATGCTGGACTAGATGGACCACTGGTCTGATCCAGCAGGGCTCTTCTGATGTTCTTATGAAGGCCTCGCCCTCTATGCCTTGTTGTTGGTCTTCCAGAGGACCTGGCTGGCCTCTGTGTGAGATGGGATGCTGGACTAGATGGACCCTCACTGGTCTGATCCAGCAGGGCTCTTCTGAGGTTCTTATCCGGGGAAGGCCTCGGCCTCTCTGCCCTGTTGCTGGCCCTCCAGAGGAACTGGCTGGCCCCTGTGTGAGGCAGGATGCTGGACTAGAGGGATTATTGGTCTGACCCAGCAGAGCTCTTCTGATGTTGTTAGATGATCTCAAGGGCCTCCTTCCATGCATGCCTGTATACATACATACCGAAATAATGCCTTCGGGCTCCTTAAGGCTAACCCAGAGGTGCAAAAGTAATCCAAACGATAGTTTGATCGTTCTTTTTTGGCTGCCAATAGTTCAATATAATCACAACCCAGGGATGCCAGGCTTCAGGTGGGGCCTGGAGATAGGCTTGCCAAGCCCCCGCTGGGGGTGGGTAAATTCCCACCCGGGAGGCCCGTTACCCGCCGCCGGCGGATTGGGCCCTGGGGGGAACTCCAGCTCCTGCCGGAGGGCGTCCCCACCGTGATGATGTCACCTGGAGATTGTGGGGGGGACTCTGTGAATCGAGGGAAAACTCTACGGTTTTCCTCGAGTCACGGTGCCCCTCCCCCAATGTGGGTGACGCGATGACGTCACTTCTGGTGACGTCATCATGGCGCCCCTCCCCCAAAGCGTGCACACGGGGAGACTCCCAACGAAGCCAGGAATCCCCCCGCTCTGCAGGTAAGTCAACTTGGCAACCCTACCTGGGGATCTCCTGGAATTCCAGCTCATCTCCAGACTACAGAGATTAGTTGCCCTGGAGAAAACTGATGCTTTTGGAGGGTGGACTCTATGGCATTGAGCCCCACTGAGGTCCCTGTCCTCCCCAAGCTCCACCCCAAAATCTCCAGGAGTTCCCCAACCTGGAGATGGCAACCCCCCCCCGCCCTGCCAGTGGCCAGGGGGGACCTGGCAACCAGAGTTCCCTCTAAGCTGAGTTGGTGTGAGCTAGCTCACAGTTTTTTAGCCTCTGGCTCACACCTTTTTGTCTTGGCTCAGGAAGGATGGCTCCAGAGCAAACTCATTTATGGAGCAGCCAAATCGCCCACTCACAACTTTAATGTCCGTAGCTCACAAAGTAGAAATTTTGCTCACAAGACTCCACGGTTTAGAGGGAGCATTGCTGGCAACCCTACCTAATTTTTTTTTAACCCAAAACCTTTTTTTTTACATTCTAAAGAGGCCCCCTTTTTAAAAGGGAAGCTTGACAAACCAAGAAAGTGTAACCTTGAATTGCTAAAAGGAAGAGATAGAAAAAGGAGACACGCCAAGCCGTCGTTAATCTTAGAAATGTCAACTGCCTTCATTTATACAAATGCCTCCTTCTCCAAACACAGGAGTCAGGAAGCCTCTCGTGAACCTGGCCAGACAACACAGGTTGCGTTAAAGCTATAAAAAGTTATAACTTTACAATAAAATGCAGCCTGTGATGGTTTCCAGGAAAGCGACGGAGGCCTCTGATGCATGGCTCCAAATGTGATGCAGGAAACATCACTCTGTCTTGTGCTGCACGTCCATTCCGTTAAGAGAGACCTCAAAATAGTTAATTAAAATTGGAAGCACGGGGGGGGGGGGGTGCGCGGGGGGGGGGGTGTTGGAAGAAATGTCCAAAATACCATTTTTCATGTGGAATAAAATGTCCAAAACACCATCTGTCAAAAATCAATCACTGGTGTGTTGTTGGCTTTTTTTGGCCATCAAGTCACAGATGACTAATGGTGATCCCCCGTTGGGTTATCAAGGCAAGAGATGTTCAGAACAAATTTAGAGTCCAGAGGCACCTTTAAGACCAACAAAATTTTATCCAGGGGTCATTTCGTAGAAAAAGAGGTGCAGGAGCTCATTAGCATAACTCATTAGCATAACTCATTTGCATATGCTACACACCCTGACATCACCGGAAGTGTGTCGGAAGGTGACACCCACCGCTCAGGCTCCACTGGACTGTTTTGGATTGCTAGCTATTGGGGGGGGGGGAAACGTGTAGATCTGTCCTCACAGAGGAGGGAGAGCTTCTGCCTGAATAAAACTTGGTCTTAAAGGTGCCACTGGACTGTTGTGGACTGGGGGGGGGGGGCTCTGCAACTTACCTGGCTGCCCACTCTCCCTGCAGATATTAGGACCCTGGTGGGTTACATAGGCACACTTTTTCAAATACATTAGAATGGTAAGTTAAGGTTCAAACCCAGGACTATTTTTGGGCAGGAACGCACAGGAACGGAGTTCCAGCTGGCTCCCAAGTTGGCCACGCCCAGCAGGAACTCATTAGGATAATAGGCCACACCCAAAAGCAGAAACCCATTAGGATTGGCTACATTAGGGGTGTGTGGCCTAACATGCAAACGAGTTCCTGCTACAAAAAAAGGCCTTGGGTTTTGACAACAAACAAGGTAAACAATAACAAGCAAGAGGGGGGTGGCTGGATAACCACACTTCTGGTAACATGTGGGTGCGGCCTAATGTGCTAATGAGCTGTGCTGTCAGGGGTGTGGCCCAATATGCTAATGAGTTCCTGCTGTTGGGTGTGGCCTATTATGCTAATGAGTTCCTGCTGGGCTTTTTCTACAAAAAAGAGCCCTGTTCAAACCAATAGACAGGGGCTGAACAGCAAATTGACATGCAACATGATGAAGATGTGCAAAGACAGAACTAAATAACAAGCTCAGGTTATAAGGTCAACAGATGCAAAGCAATAAATATGCTGAAATAGCAGATAAATGTGTAAAGGTAGCTTTTCTGATCTAGAGATGTTCAGGGGTGGTTTTTGCCATTGCCTGGCTCTGTGTCGTGACCCTGGACTTCCTTGGAGGTCTCTCCCATCCAAATACTAGTCAGGGACAACCCTACTTAGCTTCTGAGATCTGACAAGTTCGGGCTAGTCAAGTATGTAGCCATTAGCTCTTTTTCTACCAAAAACAAGTTATCCATTTAAAAATCCAAATCCTATAAAAATAAGCCAGTCACGAAACTATGAAAATACAATAGCAGTGACAACTCTAACTGTAACCAAGAGATGCGCTTGTATATAGAAACATTTCCATCCGAGACACGACAAAGGCAAAGAAATGGTGTAGTGGTTTGGTATAGTGGTTAAGTGCGCGGACTCTAATCTGGGAGAACCGGGTTTGATTCCCCACTCCTCCACATGCAGCTGCTGGTGTGACCTCAGGTCAGTCACAAGCTCTTTCAGAGCTGTTTTCTCAAGGGCAGTTCTTGAAACAGCTCTCTCAGCCCCACCTACCTCACAGGGTGTCTGTTGTGGGGAGGGGACTCCTGGGTTCCCTGCCCGGCCTAATATGCTAATGAGTTTCTGCTGTTGGGTGTGGCCTATTATGCTAATGAGTTCCTGCTGGGCGTTTTCTACAAAAAAAGCCCTGCTCTTTGCTTACAGTTTTTTAAAAAGTAAGTATCTAGTTCCTTCCATTGCAGAGATTCAAGGGGAAAGGCATATCTATAAAAGAGGCTGGAGCCGGACACACAGATTGTTGTAACAACAGAATGATATCCAATTGGAAAGGAAAAAGAAAACATCTGAAGAAGCCCCGTTGGCACAGGCGTGGGGAATGACCACTACCAGGGGACTGGGCCAGGGAAACTAGGGGGAAACCAGGTATGCGGAATTTGCCACATTTGCCACTGTGCAGATGGGCAAACTCCACAAGCCTGTCCACACGCTGGAAACACTGGATCGACACTACGGCAGGCCTTAAAAAATAAAAATAAAAGTACACACCACACCAAAGTGGTAAAGCCAGTAAAAAGAACCACCCTCGTCCTAGGGATGCCAGCCTCCAGGTGGGTCTAGTAACAAAATAAGTATACACTGCAAAAACCTTTTAGCAAACTTGGGATGTAAGGGACAATTTACTTTGCTTTGAGAATTATTATTGAAAATTGAAAGATAGCAGACAACAGATAATGTATAAGAATAATTAATGAAGGATAAGTTACCTGTGGATGTAATCAGTGAAAAAGGGAGGTACGAAGGAAATTTAAGAATTGGGCTGGAGGTTGGAGCCAATGTTCCCTCTAAGCTGTGGAGTCTTGTGAGCAAAAATTCTACTTTGTGAGCTACTGGCATTAAAGTTGTGAGCGAGTAATTTGGCTACTGAATAAATTAGTTTGCTCTGGAGCCATCCTTCCTGAACTAAGACAAAAATCTGTGAGCTGGAGGCTAAAAAACTGTGAGCTAGCTCACACTAACTCAGCTTAGAGGGAACACTGGTTGGAGCACTGTGGGAAGCCAAGAAGGGGGGGGAGGGAGGAGGGAAGGATATATAATTGTATAAGATTTGATATATACTTAGTTTTTTTTAATTATATCCTAATAAATTGTGTTTTTTTTCCAAAAAAACCTTTTAGCAAACTAATGTGTTCTATTTATGATCATTGTTTAGTAAAGTGCATAGTGTATCATTATTTCATCCTAGTCAGGTATAAATATTCATTACAGTCAATAAGCAATAACATTCAATACATACAGATTGTTACCTACCAGATAATTTTGCATCAGTGTTTTAAAAGTCAAGCCCCAACTGGAGATTCTAGAATTATAAGCCCACTTCTCCTTGCATGAAGTCTTCCATAAAGGGGGACAGTCTTCTTGTATGGATGCTTGGAGAATGACAGGAGTACTCCGTCCATGAATGTTAGCTGCATAATGTGTCTTTTGTAGGACCGGCAAAAATCATCCATACAAGAAGGCGGTCCCCCTTTTCGGAAGACTTCATGCAAGGAGAAGCAGGCTTATAATTCTAGAAACTCCTGTTGGGGCTTGACTTTTAAAACACCGATGCAAAATTATCTGGTAGTTAACAATCTGTATGTATTGAATGTTATTGCTAATTGAATATAATGAATATTTATACCTGACTAGGATGAAACAATGATACACTATGCACTTTGCTAAATGATGACCATTAGTTTGCTAAAAGGTTTTGCAGTGTATATTTATTTGTTACTAGACTCTCCTAACACTGCAGCTCGGGTTGCTTCAGCCTCCAGGTGGGAACAGGGGATTTTCTGGAATTACAGCTCATCTCCAGACTTATTCCCCTGGAGAACACTGATGCTTTGGAGGGCGGACTTTATGGCACTGTACCCCGCTGAGGTCCCTGTCCTCTCCAGGCCCCACCCCCAAATCTCCAGGAGATTTCCAACTTGGAGCTGGGAACCCTACCCCTGACAGTGCCTGGGGGGGGACCGGTACCACCCCCATCCCCTCCCTACTCTAAACATTCTCCAAAACCCATAGTATAATGTATAGATCTGGCAAAACAACTGCCAAGCATCGTGCTTGAAAGCACCATGGGAGCAGTCTTTTGTTTTGTTTTTTAGCACACCGATTCAGCCCTCCGTAGAGGTTATTTCGAGGCACGGAAGCATCACGCGCACACGGAGCTTCGTCATGCAGAAAAGTCTTTCCTACTCACTTCAGTGTGAAGGAGAGCTCTGAAATGTGCATTTTCCTTGTGGATAATTCCAATGTGGAAATGAATGGGCGCACGCTTGCGCATAGAGGAGCTGAATGCTTGCATCGGATGCAGAGGGCGCTTTAAATTGGAACAACAACAGAGAACATAATACCACTTAATATATTCCATCTGAGAGCAAATCATTTTTAGCACGCAATGAGAAATGGATGTTTGGGATCCGAGCATCTAATATACCTATCATTACTATAACCAATAGCCTTATCTCTTCATGCAGATATTATGTAGTAATATAGAACTAGCTAATAATATACAGACATGTCTATCTTGGGCTGCGGTCACACGGAACAGAAGCCACACAAGTGAGACGGGAAACAGGCGGAGTTTCCTGGCGCGATCTCACCAGCACATCTGGGAAGCGTAGCACTCCCGTGGCTCAACCGAGGCTTCCAGCCGAAACTGCGTGGCAAAAAACAAGTACCTCGGAGGTACTAGTTTCCGGAAACTGCGGGGCAAGGGCGGGCGTCTGATCGCGTTTCCGGTGGCATCCGGCGCCTGCCCATGTCCCCTTGCAAATAAGGTGGGGTTTTTTTGTCCAACTCTCTGTGGATGCGCACGCGCACCCAACGGAGCATGCGCATTTGTCATGTACACACAAAAACAAAACAGTTTGCCGCGGCGCGCGCTTCTTCGTTGCGCCCCGGCTTGTCCTGTGATCGGCACCTCTCCCTTGCCATGGAACCTCCACGGTACCTCCACAGGACCTCCACAGGAGGTCTGATCGCGTAACTGCGCAGTAGTTTGCCCCAGGGCAAACAGCCACGCTTCTCCACCGCAGTTTCCTGCCCGTGTGACCGGGGCCTTGATATGATTGTTTTGCTACCTTTCTTCTGTTGCTACCTTTCTTCTCTCAGGACTGTTTCTTTAATGGCCACTGCTCTCACAAATCATCAAGTTAAGGACGAACATAGAACCATAGAATCACAGAGTTGGAAGGGGCCATACAGACCATCTAGTCTAACCCCCTATGCAAGATCAGCCTAGAGCATCCCTGACAAAGTCTTTGTCTGCACATCTCTTACTGTAAAAAAGTTCTTCCTAATATCCAGCTGGTACCTTTCTGCTCTTATTTTAAACCCATTACTGCGAGTTCTAGCCTCTGCTGCCAAGAGGAACAGCTCCCTGCCCTCCTCTAAGTGACAGCCCTTCAAGTATTTAAAGAGAGCCGTCATGTCCCCCCTCAGCCTCCTCTTTTCCAGACTGAACATTCCCAAGTCCCTCAGCCTGTCCTCACAGGGCTTGGTCTCCAGACCCCCGATCATCCTCGTCGATCTCCTCTGCACCCGCTCCATTCTGACCACATCCTTTTTGAAGTGAGGCCTTCAGAACTGCACACAATACTCCAGGTGCGTCCTGACCATGACAGAGCATGGTTGAAGGCCTGTTCAGTTTCCTTCTGCTTATCACAAAGTATGCCAGATTTTTGTCCCCATGTCTCTTACGGCTTATTTTTCCATTTTTTATTTTTTTGGCTCCTACAGTATAGTAAGACGGTGACAAGAGACTTATATCAATAGATTTTCAGTATGTCCTTGAGAAAAATACTACACTTTTTTATTTAGGGGATGTGGTGGTGGTGGAAAATGCCATAAAATCGCAGCCAATGTATGGTGACCCCTCATGGGGTTTTCAAGGCAAGAGATGAACAGAGGTGGTTTGCCCCTGCCTGCCTCTGCGTAGCAACCCTGGACTTCCTTGGTGGTCTCCCACCCAAGTACTAATTGGGGCTGACCCTGCTGAGATCTGATGAGATGAGGCTAGTCTGGGACATCCGGGCCACAGCAATTTAGGAGATCACCAAAGTTTTACTCAACGTTGTCCCTACAGTAAAAGGTATTGCAAGAAGGTATCTAGGATAGTGCTTTCTTAGAGACGGTGCACACGTCACAACTGCCACAGGGAGCGCTGCGGAAAAATTCTTCTGCAGGGCGGCACTCTGACTAAAGCCATAACATTTGTAAACAATTCAAAGGGTTCCATCATGACAGCATTGCTTCAAAACATGTTCATGTGGTGTCAGTCCACACAGACATCATGATATTTCTAAACAGCTTACAATGTGAAGCATGTCTGTACTGGTTTGCAGGCTCTGAGCATCAGGTGCAAGAAGTCGGGCAAGCCAGTGTTGTTCAGTTCAAGGTGCGGGTTTCAGAAGCCAGGCAAGGCAGGGTCATTCAATCTGACGTCAGGCTTCCAAGAATCAGGCATGGTAGAGTTGGTGGCTCAGCATCTATCGTACGCGTTGTGTTCACGCCCAAAAGCCTTTCTTGGCTAGTTTTATAGCTATACGCCTAAGAAACATACTTGCAACCAGTTTCTCAGGAACAATCCAGCCACTCATCTTCATTATCAGCAAGCGGCTGGTGTCAGGCCAGGAGTGCACTTTGCCATTTCTCTTGTAGCTCTGTTCTCAGCCTCTGTCTGTGGTGCTCTAAGGGTGTGGGTGATACTGACAGGCTGGAAACAGCCAACTGAGTTTCACCTGCTGAATCAGGGCTGGAGAGGCTCTGCACCAGCTGTTGACTGTGAATCCTGACAAGCAGTGTTTCCTCTCAGCTGAGTTAGTGTGAGCTAGCTCAGAGTTTTTCAGCCTCCAGCTCACAGTTTTTTTGGCTCCAGAGCAAACTAATTTATGCAGTAGCTAAATTGGTCACTCACAGCTTTAATGCCAGTAGCTCACAAAGTAGAATTTTTGCTCACAAGACTCCACAGCTTAGAGGGAGCACTGCTGACAAGCCTGCAGCTCATCTCTGTTGTTGGCTTCTGTTAGCTCAGGGCTGGCTGCACGGAGCTCCTTCTCCTGAGAAGTCCTCGCTATTGCTGAGCCCTGGCTCACTCATGACAACATCCATGCCAACTGTACTTCAGTGGGGGGCTCTTTGTGGGATTAGCCCCCAAACACACAGCCAGCTGTTTGCAACAGCTGTTTGGGGATGGGCCATGGCTCGGTTGTAGGGTGTCCGCTTTGCCTTATTTTCTTTCCAGTGACTCTCGTCTTCTCATAATGCGACTAAAATATGACAGCCTCAATTTAGTAGTTTTAGCTTCCAGGGAGAGCTCAGGCTTGAATAATGAACTACCTCGGCAATTTAAAGTGTAGCCCGGAGAACTGGCCTGCAGCAGAACAGATCGATTCGAGTCCAGTGGCACCTCAAAGACCGGACAAGATTTCCAGTTACGAAGGGAGCTTTGACTCTCGAGAGCTCACACCCCAGGAAATCTTGTCGGTCTCTACTGTGCTTCCAGACTTGAATCTCGCTGCCTTGATAAGAGCACGCCAATCCATTGAATACAAGCCAGTCCTTTTTTATAGCTTTTAAGCAAACACTGCAAAGAGAGGGGCTTGGGCTGCGGTTAGGCTAGACAGAGGATGCACAGTAGCTGTCGCGGAGCAACGCAACTTGTCAAACATTTCCTGTACAAGCCCGGTTGATAACACAAAAGTTTGAAGGGAGAGGACCTTCAGGAGCCCAGCCTGTTGCCGGTGATGGCTGTCAGTGTGAAAAAGAGTCTGATGCAATGCCCCCCCCCCTTTTTGCAGCTGAAAGCAAGCGGGGGCCACCAGGGTGATCATTATGGCACAATGTGAAGCCCTCCCTCTCTGCAGGAAAGGAAAGCTTTGCCTCTGGCTCCTTATCTTGGACAGCCTTGAAAAGGGAAACTGAGCGGCACTTCAATTAGACCACGGGGCTGGCCCTGAGCCTCTGAGTGCTAATGTGCTGGGAATAAGATAATACTTATGAGCTTATTACATTAATCAATTAGATAAGGAATTAAATAGGTTTAAAGGAACGAGCTATTTAAGTGGGTAATAGTCAAGCCACGCAGCTAAACGCGGCGCCCTAAATGAAGCCACTAATAAATGGAGATTAAGAGCCATGAGACAGAGAGGAATGAGACAGAGGCACACATACACACCGGCTTCTGGGCTCCATCCAAAGCGCTGGTTTTGGCTCAGAAGGAGATCAGAAGGACTACTCCTCCCGGACAAACAGGCTGGCTTGTTAACGTAATCTTGAGAAGTCTTGCTCTAGGTGACTTCCCCTTGGGAGGCTTGGAGGGTTTACTTCCAGCAAGTGGGCCTTGTTTCTGCTTTTGTGGAAAGCCTTTGTGTGGGTGGGCGGGGGACGCCTCAGCTACCTTCATCCGTCATTTATTTATTTATATTTACATTTATACCCCGCCCACCCTGTAAACAGGCTCTGGGCAGCTTACAGAAGACGGCCAACAGGTCAAGACAAATAAAACAATAAAAATATTCAAATCCCATAAAAAAAATCTTAACAATAAAATGCTCGCTACATCAGAGTAACCTTAAGATGAATGGCTTGTGTGTTAGGTTCCACAGCAAGTAACTCTTTACACACTTTTTTAAAGAAGCGTTATGCTTTATTAGAGTACAAAACCGGTACCATATCCACAGGATTATTGTTAGGAATAACTATAGGGCGGGAACATCCGTACATATAGCCGGACGAGGCGAATAGCTAAGCAAATGAACTTTTTTTAAAAAAACTTTAGACTTTATATCCCGCTCGAACCCCCTTCTCAGGGAGTCTCTGAGCGGCTTACATGTGGTGCTAGTCACACAATTTTATCCTAACTAGGGCCACAGAGTTTGTAGGGGTGGGATTTCCTACCGGCACCTCTGTGGTGGTGGATTGGCATGCTCGTTCTCGGCTCGGCACTTCGCTCGTCCCCGGCAGGCTCTATTTCGATCCGGCGGCAGTTCTTCCTTCGGGCACACGGTTCCCGCCTTCCTCTGGTTCCAGCAACGTCCTTCCGGCTGTGCTTTACGCCAGCGTCCGACGTCATCATGCGCCCGTCTCGGCAGCGGCCGCCCGGATGTCTCCTCCTTCCTGGCCAGCAGGGATCGCTCTGTTGGTCGCAGTAGCTTGCTGCTGCTGCTGCCGCTGCCGCCGTCCACCGCGCCACGCCACCTCTGATCTCCAGGGCCGATGTCTCGCCGCCGCCATCTCCGCCGCTATATCCTCCGTCGACCACCACATTAGGCAGGGTGCCCCCCACCCTACTAAGGGTGGGTACCCATTTATCTACTTGCAACTAGTTGCTTTCGGACCGCTGGGTGGGCGGGAGCTGGGATAAAGGTCGAGAGCTCACCTCGACCGCGGTGGTGCTCGAACAGCCATAGTGGCTGCCGAGCGATGTTACTAATGCAGGTGTTTTACTGCCTGCGCCACCGCGCCACCGGTCCCTGTGCGGTGCGCGCGGGAATTCTCCCGGCGGGAAGTTACATAATGAGCGGGAGATTCACAGGGCCCCTGAGAGCAGAAAGATTCACACCAGTGGTGGACCGCAAGCCCTCCCTTCCTCACAAGGCTAGATTGATAACGCCGCCTAGCCAAGCCAGCTCCCACGGTCTCCGAGACAATGTTTACTGCAAGCTGCTGAGCTGCGAGCAAGTGGGAAGGACAGAAGCAACACAAAATGGCAGCTAGCTGACATCATCTGCATTCCTTCTGTTTTTTGGTCTTAAAATCAGTCCCACGGTCCAGATGTTCACCGGTGAGGCTCAGAGTGGGCCAGTCCGATATTCCGCATTGATGGTAACTGTGGTGGTGGCTCCTATTTGAAAGCCTGGAGGAAGAGCCCTGTCTTGCAGGACCTGCGGAACTGTGAGAGGTCTCGCAGGGCCCTGATCTCATCCAGGAGCTTGTTCCACCAGTAAGGAGCCTCCACTGAAAACGCCCTGGCCCTGGTAACGGCAAGTCTCGCCTCCTTGGGGCCCGGGATAGATAGATAGAATCATAGAGTTGGAAAGGAACATACAGTTCATCTAGTCAAACCCCCTGCTCAGTGCAGGATCAGCCTAGACTCAAGCATCTTAAAGCACCTGGTAACCATTCCGGTCCAGGGTCGCTACGCAGAGGCAGGCAAGGGCAAACCACCAGTGGACGTCTCTTGCCTTGGCAACCCTACAGGGTGGACTTAAGTCGCCTGCGACTTGATGGCACATTCCACCACCACCACCATGAACATGTGCGTCACGTATGGTTGTACAAGCCCTCTCCATCTGCACGGGTGAGATCAAATGTCACAGGGGGAAAAAAACCCTATGGTTTAATGAAACAAACTGTGGTTACTGTCACAGTCCAAACACAGGCCTCTCCGTTAACTATTGATCCAGCTAATTTTAGGTGGGTAGCCGTGTTTATTTGCACTAAGGGCAGGATTCAAGTCCAGCAGTGCCTTAAAGACTAACGAGATTTCCAGGGTACAAACTTTCGAGAATCTAAGCTGGTTTTGACTCTTGAAAGCTTATATCCTGGAACTCGTCTTGGTCTTTAAGATGCTATTGGACTTGAATCTGTGGCCAGTTAGGGAATGTCAAACCCGATTCTGAATCCAGTTGGTTTATTAACTGGAATGTCTAACCTGGATCCGCAAGACAAACGTAACACATCTTGGCTTAATCGTGGCTCAGCGTTTGCCCAGGCAAGCCAGGTTTTACACGATGGCTTTACTGATATAAAGTGTTCATAAACCCACTTGCCTCTTAGACAACTGATGATCATCTGCATGTTCATGGCACTAACTATGTATTTCTTAATTTATTTAGAGAATTTTTATGCCGCCCAGCAGGGGTCATTTCCTGCAAGACCGCAGAGGAGCGGAGCTCCGGCAGTAAAGAGCCCAGGGGCGGGCACATGCAACAAGCCCCACCCCCTGCTCCCCGCAGCCCTCAGTCAGAGCAAGAAGCAGCCAGGTAAGTTGCAGAGCTCCCCCCTGGGCCCCCTGTCCAAAACAGTCCAGTGGCACCTTTAAGACCAAGGTTTATTCAGGTACAAGCTCTCCCTCCTCTACGTGGGCAGATCTGCATGTTCTTCCCCCCCCCCAAAGCTAGCAATCCAAAACAGTCCAGTGGAGCCTGAGTGGTGGGTGTTGCCTTCTGACACACTTCCGGTGATGTCATGGGGTGTGGCTTATGCAAATGAGTTATGCTAATGAGTTATGCTAATGAGGTCCTGCACCTCTTTTTCTACTAAATGACCCCTGCTGCCCAGAAGGACAAATTACCCCTCACCGCCTGCCCTGGGCGCTGAAACAGCCACTCCAGCAGTCCAACAGAAAAGATGTACTTCCCCTTTTCCTTTACAAGAGTGAAAGCTTTACCTCCCAAGGCCTTGGCTTCCCGTTCTCCGGGTTTGTTCTGAGGTGTACCCACGCTCAAGTCAGTGCCTTGAGACTCAGCTAAAATATAAATCAAGTTTATTAGCTTAAGGAGTGCTGCACAGCAGAAATCACTCAAATATAGGCAATAGCTATTAAACAAACAAACCTCACTGTTGCGATCTAAAAATCTGTCAATTTAAGATTTTAGAACTTACTATCTTCAAGCATCCCCTAATGGCATTCTTTAGTCATCCGTCTCTCCCATCCACAGAATATGGGGCCTCTCCATGCTCAACCGGTGTGGCGTGGAGGCATGCCAGGGTGAAAGAATAAAAAGATGAGTAATCTATGTGCGCTGAGAAGCCATCTTTTCTAGCAGACGATGCCTCCCTGGGCAACTCAACTGCCAATCAGAACCAAACAGTTAATTTGGGTTTCAGCTGCAAAAAGAAAACCTAGGGAGGACAAAACCACATCCCGAGGTCGAATCTCTGGAAAACAAAAACTGCTCTACAGGTGTTACTAGTCAGCAAAGGGAGCCCTTCTGAGTGAGCCGGAATCTGAACAAGACTTAGAGTTCTGAACCAAACTTCAACCATCTTACTAAAACCTGGAACTCATCACACCGCCACTCGTGGGGCACCTGCCTGAGGGGGCTTTACTAAATAACATCAAAAAACTGAAAGCTACAAATTAAAAACCCAGGATTTTTTTTAAAAAGCCAGCCAGAGAATAACAATACAAATTAGGACTAGAAGCACACTATAAAATGATTTTTTTTAAACAACCGCTTATACCCCAGTCCTGAGTAGCACGGGGCAACTGGCCACTGCCCTAATTGCAGTGGTGCTAATCCATTCCCTACGGACATTCTGTTGGGGGGGGGGGGGGGGGATGAGAACACCAGATAGCCTTTATAATCCTTTTTTCCAATGGCTCTATGGACAGAGATTCCTTCAGATGCTAAAAACTGAGCTTAAAGCTACGAATAAAACAAATGCAATTAACACTTGGGCAGCCTCAGCTCTGATTTATTTACTCCACAAAGTTTAATGAAGTGCACTGTGGCTGATTTGATGGAGCATGATAGATTAACCCAAAAGACTAATGTCAAAGTTCGGGATGCATAATTCCAAAGCCTCCGAGGGAAACTGTATATCCCAAGATCTGAAGGAGAGAGAGAGAGAGGCTCAGTTACATACATATGTAAGAATCAGATATCAAAACTTCAAAATGACTTCAAGGCACCTGATCGCCCGGCTCTCACAAGCCGCGGAGACATAAACTTCACCTCTCTAAACCTCCGCGATGAATCATTTCCGCCAGACTCAGTATCAATAAAAGAATGAACTGAATCACAGAATGCCAGATCTCTGTTTGGGGGAGACTATGGAAACCTTAATGGAGGATATATATGGATGTAGTGAAGCGGATAAAGAAGCTGATGGTTTTATCACTGTTTTTCAAAACGGTGTAACGACGACCAATAACTACTATAGCACAGACCACAGGGAGAGACTTGTTAAAAATGCAAAGATAAATCACGAAACAATAGAATACGTAATACTTGGCTGCCCTGAATTATTTGAGGTAAAATATCTTGCAGGACAGAGATGGGTGGCGATAAGCCTTCAAGGCCAACTGGGTATGCAGTATTGATTATTATTTATTTACAAAATGTTATATTTATAAAACGATATATACACACACACACACATAAAAAAACCTAAGATCATGGCATCCAGCCCCATCACTCCTTGGCAAATAGAAGGGGAAGTCGTGGAAGTAGTGACAGACTTCACGTTCCTGGGATCCCAGATCACCACAGACTGTGACAGCAGCCATGAAATTAAAAGACGCCTGCTCCTTGGGAGGAAACCGATGGCGAACCTAAACAGCATGATAAAAAGTAGAGACATTACCCTGCCAACAAAAGTCTGCAAGGTCAAAGCAATGGTATTCCAAGTAGTCATGTATGGCTGCGAGAGTTGGACTATAAGGAAGGCCGAGTGCCAAAGAATAGATTCTTTTGAAGTATGGTGCCGGAGAAGACTCTTGAGAGTCCCTTGGACTGCAAGAAGATCAAATCAGTCAATCCTAAAAGAAATCAACCCTGACTGTTCCCTGGAAGGCCAGATAATGAAACTGAAGCTCAAATACTTTGGCCACCCAACGAGAAGGGAGCACTCACTGGAGAAGACCCTGATGCTGGGAAAGATTGAAGGTCAAAGAAGATGGGGACGGCAAAGGATGAGATGGTTAGACAGTGTCATCGATGCAACGAACATGAAATTGAGCAAACTTCAGAGGACAGTGGAAGACTTCAGAGGACAGCGGAAGACAGGAGGGCCTGACGTGATCTGGTCCATGGGGTCGCGAAGAGTCGGACTCGACTGTGCGACTGAACAACAACAACAAATAGCCCACCTTTCTGCCCTTGAATGGGTGGCCAAGGTGGCTAACAACTGAAAACATCCATGATAAAATACATGATAAAATTACATTACTTCTCCATCGATCCAGGGCCAAGATCACTTGGCTGAGGGGACAACAGGTGTATCTCACCTTCTTCTTCTGAGGGACTAACAAGATTTGTGGCAGGCTATAAGAAGAAGAGATTGGATTTATACCTGGCCCTTCACTACCCAAGGGAGTCTCAGAGCGGCTTACAAACTCCTTTCCCTTCCCCTCCCCACAACTGTGAGGTAGATGTGGCTGAGAGAGCTCTGACAGAAACTGCTCTTTTTCAAGAAGAGCTCTTATCAGAACTACAGCTTGCCCAAGGTCATCCAGCCAGGTGCAAGTGGAGGAGTGGGGAATCAAACCCGGTTCTCCCAGATTAGAGTCCGCGCACTTAACCACTACACTGGCTCAGTGTTCGCGAGTTGCTGGCTCACTTCTTCAGATATCTAAACCTAACTCTAACAATGACTGTTGTTACACCATCTCTGAACACTGAGAAAGAACAACAACAAAAATCACAACCAAACCTTGGAAATAAAATGCCTCTGCAAACTCCAGTCAATTCATACACTCTTCCCCCTCCTAATATTAGCTACAGGAAATCCAGTCAGCCACAGCAAAACTTAGAATACATGACACTGGCAGTCTTTAAGCAGCAGCTAGACAAACACCTGTCAGGGATGCTCTAGGCTGACCCTGCATTGAGCAAGGGGGTTGGACTAGATGGCCTGTGTGGTCCCTTCCAACTCTGTGGTTCTGTGATTCTATGAGATATAATTGCAATGAAAAAAGACTGAGATATGAATGCAACGAAAATGACACTCTTATTCTCCAAACTTGCCACAGAACTAGGAAATCCATGCTTCTTCCAGCAATGAGCATGAGGTATCAGATCATAAGAAGATAAGAGAAGCCAATGTTGGATCAGGCCAATGGCCCATCCAGCCCAACACTCCATCACACAGTGGCCAAAAATACCAGGTGCCATCAGGAGGTCCACCAGTGGGGCCAGGAGGACACTAGAAGCCCTCCCACTGTTGCCGCCCCCCAAGCACCAAGTGCCCCCCGACTAAGAGTTCCTATCTATACCTTGTGGCTTATAGCCACTGATGGACCTCTGCTCCATATGCTTATCTAATTCCATATGCTTATCTAATTCCCTCTTATAAGAACATAAGAGAAGCCAATGTTGAATCAGGCCAATGGCCCATCCAGTCCAACACTCCGTCACACAGTGGCCAAAAATACCAGGGGCCATCAGGAGGTCCAGCAGTGGGGCCAGGACACTAGAAGCCCTCCCACTCTTGTCCCCCTCCCAAGCGCCAAGAAGACAGAGCATCACCTGCCCCAGACTGAGAGTTTCCATCTATACCTTGTGGCTAAGAGCCACCGATGGACCTCTGCTCCACATCCCATCCTGAGTAAGTCCTGGAACTGCCAAAAGATGGGAAGGAGGAAGATAAGCAATCCCTTCAGGATGAAATCAGGGCAGGGTTGCCAACTCTGGGTTACAAAATACCTGGAGATTTGGGAGGTGGAACCTGGGGAGGGGCAGGGCCTGGGAAAGGGAGGGACCTTGGGGGTCCATAGAGTCCACCCTCCAGAACAGCCATTTTATGCAGGGGACCTGATCTTGGCCATCTGGGGATCAATTAGAATAGTGGGAGACCTCCAGATTCCGACTGGAGGTTGGCAACCCTAAACAAGTGCCAACTGGTCCCCTAAAGACCTGCACATGCTGATTTTTAGGGTTACAAATTACAAGCTTTTACCATGTTTTGTTCCATTTCCCCGTACTTTGCGATACTGCCAATTGATACAGAACAGATGCATTTTTGGGTCTGAAATTTACTCAGCACTTGTAATGTGATTATTTTTTCATATGGTGTCCTGGAGGGGTATGCAAAACGGAAAACAACCGCCAGCTCCGGAGCCCACAGCAGACATTGGGGGGGGGGGGGGGGGGGAGAGAATTAAAACCTATTCTTGTGGATTGCGTGTGACACCAACCACTTACGTTGAAATCAACATTTTATTGATAATTCAAACACACAACCCCCCCCCCAACCGACTCGCAAATTAGGTAAGGCGGAGCTGAAATTAGGGACAAGACGTAATCACATTTTCATCTGCTGTTATTTATTGCTAGAAACAATTTCAATAATTGATGGGCTCCATTCAAAACAAAGAGGAAAGGGGAGGTGGATCGACTGCTTCGGTGGCTGCGCTGATGAGCAGAAAATTAATGAGAATGTACCCTCTGCTGCATTTAAGGGAAATCAGGGGAAATGGACACTTATGTTAATGACTGGTGATATGAAAATGAGGGGGAGGGAGAGACTCTACTAGTTTCATCCATTTGGAATGCTAGACCACTCTAGTCCTATGCCTTGCAGCAGACGGCCAGTTCAAATAGAGATAAAAACACCCAGTACAAGCAGACTGGCACTAAAGCCTCTCACCCATGGAAAACTTAATCTTAAAAAAAGCCATGCTGGATTAGGCTGGTGGCCCATCTAGTCCAGCATCCTGTCTCACACAGTGGCCAACCAGTTCCTCTGGAGGGCCAACAACAGGGCAGAGAGGCCGAGGCCTTCCCCTGGATGTTGCCTCCTGGCTCTGGGATTCAGAGGCTTGGTGACTCTGAATGTGGAGGTTTCCCCTCAGTCACCATGGTTAGCAGCCATTGACAGACTACTCCTCTATGAATCTATCTAATCTCCTTTTAAATCTGTTTATTCCTGTGGCCATCGCTACATCCTCTGGCAGCGAATCCCACATTTCAATCACTCTCTGTGTTAAGTAGTATTTCCTTTTTTCCGTCCTGAACCTACTGCCCAGCGGCTTAATTGGATTCCCTTGAGTTCGAGTATTTTGGGAGAGGGGGAAAATGTTCTCTTTGTCAGCTCTCTCCACCCCATGTATAATTCTATAAACCTCTATCATGTCCCCTCTTAGTTGGCTCTTTTCTAAATTGGAAAGTCTCAGACTCTTCAGCCTTTCCTCATAGGGAAGGTGCTCAAACTAGAAACCAAAGGATACAAAGTCTTAACAACACTTCAAAGATGCTTAGGTTACGCTTCAAAGATGTCTAGGTTAGGGCTTCAGCAGCTCTCCAGAATGAGGAATCTCCATGAATGGAGGGCGGAAAACCTCCAGCTTGTTAGCCGGGCATTTTTTAAAGTTTTAATGGTATCCAGACAAACACCCAGTCCTTCTAGTTAGACCCCCAATGGACAGAGACTACGGTCAGAAGTAGGCTTCAAAACACCACATTAGGAGAGTTCAGTAGTTGTTGCTGTTGTTGTTGTTCAGTCGCACAGACAAGTATGACTCTTCACGACCCCATGGACCAAATCACACCAGGCCCTCCTATCTTCCGTTGTGCTCCAGAGTCTGCTCAATTTCATGTCCATTGCCTCAATAACACTGTCTAACCATCTCCTCCTTTGTCATCCCCTTCTTCTTTGACCTTCAGTCTTTCCCAGCATCGAGGTCTTCTCCAGTGAGTGCTCCCTTCTCATTTGGTGGCCAAAGTATTTGAGCTTCAGTTTCAGTAGTATTAGAGCAAAAACAACGGAAGTTGGATGCAAGCACATGGCAAACAAAGACCTTTGCATTTGGAAAGATTAGATTTCCATTATGCCTCCCCCTGCAAAGTAACATGGTGGTGGAAACGTATGGCGACCTCAAAGGGTTTTCAAAGCAAGAGATGAACAGCGGTGGTTTCCCTGCTTCCACATAGCAACCCTGGACTTCTGCGGTGGGGTGGAGAGAGCTGACAAAGAGAACTCCCCCCCCCTCCCAAAATACTAGAACTCAAGGGAATCCAATGAAGCTGCTGGGCAGTAGGTTCAGGACAGATAAAAGGAAATACTACTTTACACAGAGAGTGATTGAAAAGTGGAATTCGCTGCCAAAGGATGTAGTGCAGGAATCGATAGTGGTTAACTGCGCACCTCTAATCTCGGAGAACTGGGTTTGGTTCGGCAACCCATAGTTCTGTCAGAGCTGTCCTTAAAAAGAGTAGTTTCTGTCAGAGCTCTCTCAGCCCCACCTACCTCACAGGGTGTCTGTTGTGGGGAGGGGAAGGGGAAGGAGTTTGTAAACTGCTCTGAGACTCTGAGTGAAGGGTGGGCTATAAATCCAATCTCCTCCTCCTCCTCCTCCTCCTCCTCCTCCTCCTCCTCCTCCTTCTTCTTCCTCCCAGGGACAACGGTGCTTAGCTTTTGAGATCTCGGAAGACTGGCCTAGTCCGGGCCATCCAGATCTCTGGCCAATAGAACAGACACACATTCAAAATCCTATTGCTCAATTCCTTGGGGGGGTTATTATGACTTGAACACAGAGATGGTCTGCAAAAGCCAATAGGGGCAAATAAAGGAAAATATATATATATATTATTACTTAGCTAAAAAATTCACAGTGCATTTCGCCAAAAGGTTTCTTCAGGGGAATGTTAGTCTTTCAGTGTTTCTTCAACAAGAGCACAAGACGAGTAGCAAAAGGAATAACCATATCTTATCCGGAAAGTACAAACCCCATTTACAAAGGAAGCACTTCCGGAGTTTCCCTCCCTTCAAAGCGTCCCACCCTCCACTCCAGGTTTTCTTTTGATCCACTCTGAAACAGAAGCCCGACTAATAACATTATCATTGTCATTGCTATTTGCCAAGTTTCCCTGCAGATTTATGGAGCCCTCTATTCTGGTTGCTGGATGTTTCTTGTCCAGCATTTTAAATGCCGCGGCCACGGAAAGGCAAGATTTGCTTTTCATTTCATCCTGCTCTAACCTTATTGTAGTAATCGATAGCCTACCATTTTAGAGCCGGGTCCTAGGGAGTCGGGGCAGCTAAACCAATATTTATAAGCATAAGGATA
Organism: Gekko japonicus; assembly: GCF_001447785.1. Classification (NCBI taxonomy): domain Eukaryota; kingdom Metazoa; phylum Chordata; class Lepidosauria; order Squamata; family Gekkonidae; genus Gekko; species Gekko japonicus. The sequence continues at coordinate 70,446 of NW_015159783.1, forward strand.
CAGGCGCTATTGTGATTTGGCTGATAGAGGACATCTCTGACCTTAGACCAAGATGGGTAGCCATGTTATAGTCTGTCTGTAGCAGTACAAAAGAGCAAGAGTCCAGTAGCACCTTAAAAAGTAACCAAATTTTTTGGGAAGGGATGAGCTTTTGTGAGTCACTGGTATCTGAAGATGTGAACAGTGACTCACGAGAACCCATTCCCTTGTTAATCTTTTAAGGTGCTACTGGACTCTTGCTCTTTTTTTACTACCTCAAGTCCTTGTTGATGTAAGTAGGGCTGGCATGGGATTTCATGGATGTGGTGGGGAAAGGCCCATTGGGGAACTGAGCTTCCTGAGAACGTCGGCTTCTGGCCGCTTCTGCCTCCAGTGGAGAATGGGGAATCTTAACCATCTCTTCCAGGCCAAAGTTGTCAAACTCCTGCCATAAGCCTCACTCCTTAAAATGAGGGTTAAACTTCTCACAACAGCTGCTTGACAAGAGAAAAAAGGGACAGTAAAGGCCATTGCAAGAAGATCAAATCAGTCAATCCTAAAAGAAATCAACCCTGACTGTTCCCTGGAAGGCCAGATAATGAAACTGAAGCTCAACTACTTTGGCCACCCAATGAGAAGGGAGCACTCCCTGGAGAAGACCCTGATTCTGGGAAAGACTGAAGGTCAAAGAAGACGGGGACGGCAAAGGATGAGATGGTTAGACAGTGTCATAGATGCTGAAGTTGAGCAAACTTCAGAGGACGGTGGAAGACAGGAAGGCCTGGCGGGATCTGGTCCATGGGGTCGCGAAGAGTCGGACTCGACTGTGCGACTGAACAACAACAACAAAAAAGGCCATTTCCAGCACTCCCTAGACAGTGAAATGAACGGTGCGCAAATAATAAACACACATTTTACTCACGATTCCGAAGACAAAATAGGAATCAGACTGATGCTCATAAAAAAATTTAGAGCTTTTTTTCCCCCCCCCCCCCCCAGACAACAGTTCTTTTATGAAACTGATTCAATGCATCGCGTCACCCGTATTTGCTTATTTGGCAGGCAAGTTCCCCCGAAAGGCTATTTCAATTCAATGAGGTCTGTACAGCAGAGACAAAAGCTGATAAACAGGGGACAATGGCCGTTCAGAAATATAATAAAGTGTGAAGATGGAAAAGCAAACAAGCTATCTAGATTTCTCCAAAATAAACAGGGGAAAGAATGGTATTCACCACAGCAGAAGAAAAGCAAGCATCGATGGGAAAACAAAGGGGGGGTTAAAGGAAACAGGGAGGCTGGACTGACGAGAGATGCGCTAAAACCCAATGCAGGTGCAGGATGCATTAGGGAACAGTTTCATTTTGCAAATCATTTCCTGAAGCTCAGTCCAGCCAAAGAAAACAAATTAGCAAGTAAATGCGAAATGTGAGCCGGGAAAGAGCAACGTGGTCCTTGGGTGTGTGGGGGGTGCTCATCTTCTGGACCTGTAGATGCCCACCCCTCCTCCAGGTCCTGCATCAGATCCATAGGCCCAAGCAGGGGTCATTTCCTGCAGGAGCGCACAGGAGCGGAGCTCCGGCAGTAAAGAGCCCAGGGGGCGGGCACATGCAAAAAGCTTCACCCCCTGCTCCCAGCAGCCCTCAGCCAGAGCAAGAAGCAGCCAGGTAAGTTGCAGAGCCCCCCCCCCCGGTTCAAAAAGGTCCAGTGGCACCTTTAAGCCCAAGTTTTATTCAGGTACAACATCCCCCCTCTCCCTCCTCTGCGAGGACAGATCTGCACGTTCCCCCCCCCCAATAGCTAGCAATCCAAAACAGTCCAGTGGAGCCTAAGCGGTGGGTGTTGCCTTCTGATACACTTCCGGTGATGTCAGGGGGTGTGGCATATGCAAATGAGTTATGCTAATGAGTTATGCTAATGAGCTCCTGCACCTCTTTTTCTACGAAATGACCCCTGGGCCCAAGTACTATAAAGTGCTTCCTGACACTTCATTGTGATGCCAGGGGGAAAACGTCCCTTGCTTTATTCTGGTCCGTTAGGCCCAAAAGAACAGGGAGCGCCATTGCTTTCCAAGTCCATTGGAGGAAACGGGCTGTTTGGGGAATCATAGAATCATAGAATGTTAGAGTTGGAAGGGACCTTGCAGGTCATCTGGTCCAACCCCCTGCACTCTGCAGGAGCATCGCTGAAAGAGAGCCCTACATACCTACAACATACCCGAAAGATGGTCGTCCAGCCTCCGCTTGAAAATGTCCAGCCAAGTGTTGCTTCAGGACTGCCTAACCACCCCATCACCGGCTTCCATAAATATATAGATGAAGCTGCCGTCTACTGGATCAGACCACCAGTCCATCACATGAACAAGTGAAGCTGCCTTCGACTGAATCAGACTTTTGGTCCATCGAGATCAGCACTGTCAACTCAGACTGGCAGCAGCTCTCCAGGGTCCAAGGCAGAGGTCTTCCACATCACCTGATTTCCTAAACAGGAGATCCTGGGGACTGGACATGGAATTTTATGCAGACCGGGCAAATATTCTACCACTGAGCCAAAGCCCTTCTAACCTGACCATCAAGATCCGTACTGGCTACTAGGGCTGGGAGTGGTTCACTGGAGACTCGGGCACAGGTCTTTCACTTTGCCTGGTCCTTTTTAATTGGAGATGCCGGGGACTGAACCTGGGACCTGTTAGGACAGTAATAGCAAAGATTCACATACTGGAAAAGTGGAGAGGTATTGAGAGGGCTTAATTTACTGGCAAAGTTATTCAACAGATAGAAGGAGACTGATGTTACCTAGTAACTCTTCTGATTTCTGTGTTGCTTATTACTCCCTTTGAGTCTTTCTGGATCTCCTGCAGACTAAGAGAGAGGTCTTTGCTGTACCTTTAGTTATTTGTTCTATGTGTGAAAGAGAAGCAGAGAAGATACTGGATTTATACTCCGCCCTTCACTTGAGCTGCGGTGGCTCAAGTGGTTAAGACGCTGAACTGCAGGCTCTGGAAGGTCAGTAGTTCAGCAGTTCGAGACCCGGGTGCCGCAAGACGGAGTGAGCTCCCGTCTCTAGTTCCAGCTCCTGCCAACCTAGCAGTTCGAAAGCAAGAAATTGCAAGTAGATAAATAGGTGCCACTTCGGTGGGAAGGTAACAGCGTTCCGTGCGCCTTGGTGTTTAGTCACGCCGGCCACATGACCACGGAAACATCTTCGGACAGCGCTGGCTCTTCGGTTTTGAAACGGAGATGAGCACCGCAACCCTAGAGTTGGATTCGACTGGCTTTCGAGCACTTTATTTTATGTATGTATTTATGTTGGTTTTATAATTGTTGTAAGCCGCCCAAACCGCTTCGGCGGGAGGGCGGGATAGAAATCTAACAAATAAATAAATAAAATAACCACTACCCCAAACTGGCTCTCTAAAGCTAAATAAAGGTGTTATTTCTTGAAAGGATCTTCCACCTGGACTCATCGTTTGCTTGCAAAACTGCATCATTTATCAGGACCTTCTGCATGCAAAGCAGAGGCTCTTCCACTGAGCCACAGCCCCTTTCTTCCTGCACTGGCTGGGGGGGGGGGGAACACACCAATTTCCCCCCCAGCAATCTGAAGCTTTTCTGTAAGACGGAAGGTGCAAGAAAGAAAGCAATTCCATCTCAACTGGCCGCTGGGAAGTCTACGGAGAAGGACAAGAGGGAACAGCAAATTACTGCTTTCCAAAGGAGCAAAAAGTCCAGGCTGTTGGGGAAAAGACAAATTGCCCACAGCGAATTGTTAGCCAGTTTAACTTGTAAGGCCTTGTAATACGGGAAAGAGGATTTGATAAGGACAACACAATATTGTAGTGAATGTATAATCAACTAATTAATTCAGATTTCATCATTGTGAATGTAGAATGAATATGTTAGTACAGATTTGATTGTTACAAAGTGCTTGAACATATATATGTATGTCTTTTTCTGTGTTTGTCTGAAAACTAATAGATTATTTAAAAAAATGATAATGTAGCCATTTTTTCGCTATTCACCATAATCGAGCCGATTGCGTACAAAAATACTCCAATCCAATTACACACATCAGGGAAGAATGTGGGAACCTTAACGGAACCCAAGGTTCCCCTCCCCCACTCATTGAGTCCCATGAATACTTCTGTGCCATTTAAGGACTGTCAGATGCTGGCCCTCCCCTTGGAAAAGAAGGAGGAGGAGGAGGAGATTGGATTCATACCCCGCCCTTCACTACCCAAAGGAGTCTCAGAGCAGCTTAGAAACGCCTTTCCCTTCCCCTCCCCACGACAGACACCCTGTGTGGTAGGTGGGGCTGAGAGAGCCCTGACAGAAACTGCTCTTTTTCAAGGACAGCTGTGCCAGAACTACGGCTTGCCCAAGGTCATCCAGCCAGGTGCAAGTGGAGGCGTGGGGAATCAAACCCGGTTCTCCCAGATTAGAGTCCGTGCACTTAACCACTACACCAAACTGGGGTTCAGAAATAAACCTAGCAAGGGTCCAGGATGTCCTCATTCCTAGTCCTTCCGTCTCTAAAATGGCAGGAGCTGTGATGTTCCTTACAAACTTGTGGAGAAGGTGGGCAAAGACCATAAAGTCCTTTGCAAGGTGTTGGAAGTACCATATTAATTATATTAATTACTAGGAGGATACAGTCATAGGTGCCTACCGCTCCACTAGCTAAGTTCAGAGCTTTTCTCCAGCACGTGGAGCATGGCTCCCCAATTTCTTTGATCCTGCAGGCACGTCTGGAATTCCGACACAACATGGCGGGTGCAGCCACAAAATGGGGGCGGCCAGGTTCCCCCCGGCCACCAGCGTGGGGAATTGGGGGGTAGGGTTGCCAGATCCAGGTTGGGAAACTCTAGATTTGGGAGTGGAGCCTGGGGAGGACAGGGACCTCCATGCCACAGAGTCCACCCTCCAAAACATCCATTTTTTTCTGGAGGAACTGGTTTCCATGGTCTGGAGATGAGCTATAAGGATGTTGACAAGCTCGAGCATGTCCAGAAGAGGGCAACCAGGATGGTGAGAGGGTTGGAATCCAAGTCTTATGAGGAAAGGCTGAAAGAGTTGGGTATGTTTAGCCTGGGAAAGAGAAGGCTTAGAGGGGACATGATTGCAGTCTTCAAGTATTTGAAGACCTGTCATGTAGAAGATGGAGTGGAGCTATTCTCTCTTGCTCTGGATTGCAAGACTAGATCTAATGGGTGGAAATGACAAGGGAGTCGTTACCGGCTAAGTATCAGGAGAAACTTCCTCATTGTAAGCGTGGTTGAACAGTGGAACAGTCTGCCTCGGGAGGGGGTGGATGCTCCTTCGCTGGACGTTTTCAAGTGGAGGCTGAACGACCGTCTTTCGGGTATGCTGTAGGGCTATCATTCGGCTATGCTCCTGCAGAGTGCAGGGGGTTGGACTAGATGACCTGAAAGGTCCCTCCAGCTCTAACATTCTATGATTCTATGATTTTGGGGGATCCCCAGGTCCCACCTGGAGGCTGGCGGCACTAAGCAGATCCAGCCACAAAATGGCTGCTGTAGCTCATCTTCAGCCACACTGTGAAGATCCTTTTGCTGGGGTGGCCGCTACTGCCCAAGCAATTTGTTGAAAAGTCCGCACAGCCAATCAAACCTCCGACAGCCAATCAGAAGCCTTGCTGGGCAAAAGCCCAACCTACTTTCTAAAGACACTTGGGCACCAGGAAAATGTGTTGGCAGGAGCCATGGTGCCCCTTGGCACCTCATTGGAGACCCCAGGCCTTTTCCACTGAGGAAAGCAGGTTCTGCTCTTATCTGACTGGAGTGGAAAGATCCCACCCTTAAAAGATAGTGGCGGTTTGGGTTCGAAACATTCCTCTGCGAACCTAATATTGGCTCTCATTGGGCTGCTTTTCACCATAGGGTTGCCAGGTCCGGGTTGGAAAATACCTGGAGACTTTGGGAGTGGATCCAGGAGAGGGCGGGGTTTGGGGAGGGGAGGGGCCTCAGCACGGTACAACGCCATAGAGTCCACCCTTCAATGCAGCCATTTTCTCTGGGGGAGCTGATCTCTGTCAGCTGGAGATCAGTTGTAAAAGCGGGAGATCCCCAGGCCCCACCTGGAGGCTGGCAACCCTATTTCACCGTGTACTGCTGTGAAACAAAACCCAAGAAAGATCGCTATTTGAAGACGAGGCTGGAGGGATATTTCATCCCTTTGCAGATTGTGCGATTTGCTTGGGTCGATGTGTATGATTTGCAGCTGCCTCCCCTGTTTCTCCGACTATGAGAAGGAAACCCTCTCCTGAGAGAAGCAAAAGTTAACAAGTGAACAAGGGCTAAGCAGCAATCCTGGAGAGTGCCCTTATTATAGGTTTATACATTCATTACTTTCACAGTTTATTTGGAGATCGTGACCGTTCTACATCTTTGCTTCATGATGTTATGGCTCCCAGGAACCGGCATGCTGTCCCTTTCTGTTACTAGATGATGCAATGCGATTGTCCAATTAGGAAGAGAGAGAGAGAGAGAGAGAGAGAGAGAGAGAGAGAGAGAGAGAGAGAGAGAAGGGAATGCAAGCTGAGGAAGCACAAGCGGCCTTCTGGATGGTGCAAACACAAATTGTTTGGGAAGGTGGAAACCAAGATGGTGCCAAAGGTACTTGTCATGCTGAGGATTTCTCAGAGCGGAGCTTCTAACTACCCACTCTTGTGCTGGCTCAGTGGTATCTGTGGTTTTACAGTAGCAATTAGCACCCTGGAGACCCAGCAACGAAGAGGAACAAAACTTCACTGAAGTGGAGTCAATCAAGAATAAAATTAAGAATGTGGAGGAGCTCACGTCACCCCCGTAGTTTTCCTTCACAGCAGCAGAAGAGTTAAGTGGGAAAATTGCCGTCGGCACAGCCGACTCTTCCCGTGTTCCTGAGATTCCTCCGGCAAAGACTAAATTTGAACAGTTGGGGTTTCTTAATGACTTAGGATGTTAACGAAGGCTAATAGTGCTGATTGGGCAAGCTGGCAAAGGCTTACCCTGACAGGTTAATCATCTCTTCGATCCTGTGTGCCCGTAGAAAGGATCTGATTTCTTCACTTGGAAAGCGACACTTCCCAGACGTTATCTCAAGCGTAAACGGTTCAGAGATGCAAAAAGGAAGGGGGGAAAGAAATGCAATATGCCCGTTGACTGTTTCAATCCTTTCCCGCTACCGTTGCTGGAGCGTTCTTGCACAGAGCAAGAGCGAAGAGTCACGTGAAGCACCGCATATATTTTCTCACTCCGTTTCACACTATTTCCAGTTATTAGGAGGTCATCTCGGGAAACGGACGGGACCACTTTCTCCTCATTCCCACACAGAAGCTGAAGCAAAATGGAGCCACGTACTTTAGGACGACCAAAAGATAAGGTGGTAATGGGTGTAAATTGTATCTGACTAAATAACTCCTTTTATCTGTGTGCGGAGGTAAAAACGAAAACACAAAGGGGGAACAGCTTGCTGCAGGTACGATCTACCCTGATTTTGTAGGGCTAAAAGACTGAAAGAGCCCCGTGGACTCAAGGGCACCTCTGCCTCCCCCCTCTTCCGTTTGCACATTGCTCTGCTCCGCTGTGTGTGGTTAAAAGTGGGCTTCAAAATTTGGACTGAGGCTAACTATGGTTAGTGCTCAGCATGGTACCGATGTAACAACAACAGCAATGAAAGTGGGGCGTCCATATGAAGCTGACAGGCAGTAGGTTCAGGATGGACAAAAGGGTATACTACTTTACATAGAGAGAGTTTCAAATGTGGAATTTGCTGCCAAAGGATGTCGCGATGGCCACAGGAATAAACAGCTTTAAAAGGGGATGAGATAGATTCATGGAGGATAAGGTCTAGCAGTGGCTACTAGCCATGGTAACTGAGGGGAACCTTTACATTCAGAGGCACTAAGCCTCTGAATCCCAGAGCCAGGAGGAGGCAACGTCAGAGGAAGGCCTCAGCCTCTAGGCCAGTGGTGGCGAACCTATGGCACGGGTGCCAGAGGTGGCACTCAGAGCCCTCTCTGCGGGCACGCGTGCCATTGCCCCAGCCAGGCCCAGGCCACGATTAAAGTGTCGAATTCTCTGCCAAATAATTTTAAGTAAATGAAAGCATTTGGGATTGCTTTCCTTCCTTTGTTTGGATCATCTTAAGTTAATGTTTGAGTTGTTTTTTCTAAAGTAAAATCTCAGTATTCAGGTTAAATTGCCGTGTTGGCACTTTGCGATAAATAAGTGTGTTTTGGGTCGCAGTTTGGGCACTCGGTCTCTAAAAGGTTCGACATCACTGCTCTAGGCCCTGTCGTTGGCTGTCAAGAGGAACGGGTCGGCCACTGTGTGAGGCAGGATGCTGGACTAGATGCACAATCAGTGTGATTGAGCTGGGCTCTTACATTTTTATGTTCAGGGAGGAGGAGGGCCCAAGCATAGAGCTGCCAGTTCCGTGTTGGGAAAGATCAGGAGATTATGGGGTTATAGCCCGGGGAGGGCAGGGACTTCAGCAGGGTACAAGACCATAGAATTCACTCTCCAAAGCAGCCATTTCCCCCTGGGGAACTGATGCCTGTCATCTGGAGATGAGTTGTAATCCCGAGAGATCTCCCAGCCTCACCTGGAGGTTAGCAAGCTTAACTAAGCTGCAAAGCACCACTCCAAAGGATGCTTCTGATTTATTAGACACGGTGAAGAGGTCGAGATAGGGTTGCCGGCTCCCTAGTAATTCTTGGTGGTCTCCCATCCGAGTACTAACCGTGGCCGACCCTGCTTCACTTCCAAGCTCTGACAAGCTCAGGCTAGTCCGGGGTATTCGGGCTGCCAGGGCTGTCTCTGAACTAGAAATCCTACAGGCTCTTTTCAATAGCACGACGGAGGGCATCTAAGGGATGTAAAGAATGCCAGCATTGTTAAAATCACTCAAACCATGTGGGGTAGGTTGCCTAGACCAGGGGTGTCAAATATGTGGCCCGGGGGGCAGATCAGGCCCCCGGAGGGCTTCTCTCAGGCCCACAGTGGAACTGGCTGTCTTCTCCTGCTTCTTCCAGTTCTGCTGCTGCTGCTGCTGCTGTGTTATCGTAGGTTTGCAGCTTACAGATACACACCTGAACAGCATACTCAAGTTTGCAACGGCACAGACATTTTGTTGCAGTAATTCAGAGCAAGAGGTGTCAGTTATCAGGCACTGTTAAATAAACCCAATATTGCAAGAGTGCTGATGTTTTAAGCGTGTTTTTATTTGAAGTTTAAAAGATCCCTTTGTGTTTGGTGTCCTTTATAAAGTTTATATCTCCGCTACCTGGCATTATAATTTATGACACACATGGCCCGGCCCGACAAAGGTCTCGTTTATGTCAGATCCGGCCCTCATAACAAATGAGTTTGACACCCCTGGACTAGGCCTCCAGTGGCCGTGGGAGGTAAGGGAGATGGAGATGGACAAAAACATGGCGTACCTGGAAGTGACACTGGCAAAGTGAGCAGCATGGAAACGGTAAATGGGTCTGCCCTGACCTGAATGGCCCAGGCTAGCCCAGTCTCATCAGAGCTTGGAAGCTATGCAGAGCTTGGAAGCTATGCAGTTAGCACTTGAACGACAGACCACCGAGGAAGGCTAGGGCCACTGTGCAGAAGCAGGCGATGGCCAACCACCAGTTTCGGTGCACCTCTTGCCCTGAAAACTCTATGGGGTCATCGCAAGTTGGCTGCGACTTGACAGAACTCTCCACCATATGTGGGGACGGTGCTCACAGATGGCTTTGCGTGAAGTTAGGCGTCAAAGGAGATACACCAATAGCATCTGAAGCCGCACTGACAGTAGTCAGAACTGTTAGATCGCCGCTAACAAGGAGTCAGAGAATGATTTCAGCAAAGTGATCAGCTTTATTGAAGTAACGAACAAGCACTTGAACGCATTCATAACCAGAACAATTTAACATGGGGAGCTAGGCTCCTTTTAAACATTCCCAGGCTAACATAGCCACGCCTATTTACATTTACCAACCAATGAGGTTGTGAGTATAAGGTCCAATGAGAGTCTTTCCCTCGCAGGGAACTGGCACAGTTCTGATTGGTCGCTGTTGCAGAGCGACCAATAGTCAAACAGTACTGAGGAGCCTATGTTCGGCTCGAAACTTAACATGGGGAGTTAATGAAGCGATTCATGTAACTGTTTGCAATACACTACAAGAACCACAACTCTTCGGAAAATATGTACAACCTTAAGTAGCACAAATGGTGCAACAGACCTGGCCCTGGGGTGACTGGTGGCCAAACGGCCTGTGGCGGGAGTCCATCAGCTTCCTGGAATATCCCTCTAAGTGTCTGTGAGCATTAGCAAAAGGTTAAGCAGAAGCGGCACCATTACATTTTCAGAGCCCTTCAGAGGTCTTGTTTACTCCTGCCCCGCAATAGGCCTGCATGGTAATGCCTTGGAATTGATATTCCTGATTTGGAAACAAGAGATTACGGTTATTTGTCTTCTTAAATGAATGCTCCAAGTTACCCCAAAGGCCTTAAAGCAATTCACAATCGGGAAATGCATTAAGAATATCATTTACTCTTACCAAGAAGGTCACCTCGACCCTAGATGGAGGACAAGTTTAGATCTTGCTGAGCTGGCTCTAAATTGGATCAAATCTTCTGTGCTAGAGAGTGCGGGTGCATTCGGTCTTTATCTTTGTAAAACGGATTAAGCTAGAAAGAAACATCATTATCTAAAACGCAAGTCCTAAATAAGCAGCACATTGTAAAAAAAAAAGGGGTGGGGGGGAGACACTCAATTTATTTCTCACTGGAGTATTCGTGTTCAATAAATCACATTGCTTCTATTATTTTTAAGAGGCAGAACCACTTAGTTAATCATTAGCAAGGTACTGGCCAAGCTCTCATTCAAAATTAAGAGCCGCTAACCCGCAGTCTGCGGACAGAACCGAGTCACTGATAATGAAAATGCTACGGAACTAGGGGTAGCATCACAATAATTCTGCCAGTTCTCAGAAGGGATGCTTCTGCCACTTAACATTCCAACCTACGGTATTCATTCAATACTGCATGAGCCACTGTAGGCAAGAGGAGACTTTAAATCCCGCTTTTATTCCATTTTGTTGCATTGCTCGGCCCAATTTAAAATCCCTTGCCGACTCCCTGATAATCTCGAACAGAATCTCCTTAACATAACCACAGTCATAAAACCCAGGTTTATCCCTGCTCCACAGCTTCCTCCTTATATCAGATAAAGGTCCTTAAAAAGGGAGTGTTGAAAAGGTAGATCTAAGCAACAAAAGAAGGAGGGCAAGTTATTCACCCACCGTCTGAAGCCAGGATTTGTTGGGGCTCAGCTCTTCCAATGCAGTGTCAGACTGAAAATATATTTGATCAACAACACCCTCGTTTTCATCCCTGGGGAGAAGTGGAACGGGTGTGGGCCCTTGCCATTTCTCCTCCTCACTTACAGAGCAGTGAGATATGGGTCCATTCCCCTGGTGAGGGTGGAGGATCCCAGCTCTCACTCCCAATGGAAAAAACAAAAAAACAAAAAAGGAAGTGGTATAGGGTAGCTCTAGGAATTTCAGGAAGCTCTATGGTAAAACCATACATCTTCTGATGATTCCTAGAGCTACCCTTTGTAATGTCTTTTTCTTTTTTACTGAAAGTGACATGTGGCCACAGACAGCACTGCCTGGCAGCCCTAGTGGAAGAACTCCCTTCTTCTACTGACTTCAAATGCATTCTCATTTCTTTGCACATTTTTCATTCTCCACAGACTGCTACTGATTACTGGCAGCAAGCAAATGTAAACAACTACTTCACAATCAGTGGATATTAGCCACAAGGTATAGATAGGGGCTCTGGGGCAAGTGATGCTCTGTCTTCTTGGTGCTTGGGGGGGGGATCAACAGTGGGAGGGCTTCTAATGTCCTGGCCCCACTGCTGGACCTCCTGATGGCACTAGTATTTCTGGCCACTGTGTGACACAGAGTGTTGGTCTGGATGGGCCTTTGGCCTGATCCAACATTGGCGTCTCTTATGTTCTTATGTTCAGCCATGTTTGAAATCCTGATGTTACCCTTCCACTTGTAACTAAGAGTCCATGTTGCTGACATACGGTTATATATTGAGGTCTCACTCTAAAGCTTTACTTTGAAACAAGACCATCTTATACTACCCCTTCTGTCTAGATTTAGCCCTCTGCAGTCTTATCTTGACTTTAGGCCAGAGGTCCTTTGTAAATTCCTCTTAGGAGACATTCCGAACTCAGTGACTTATGCTGTGGCAAAATTTTGTTGCTTAGCTACTAGGAAACGTAAACTTATTTTAGCTGAAAAAAATGGTATGATTCTCTTATTAACATTATTTTATTTTACTGATTTTATTAACTTTCTCTTGTTAATGTTTTTATACTATCCCCATGTTATTACTGTTTTAGTCCTTCTTGTGTCCTTATACTTTGAAACCAGGGTTCCCAGGGCTCTGTTTTTAATGCCAGGATACTCTCTGGAATCAGCTGATACAATGAGCACTGTTGAGTATTGGCAGAATCCATTCACCTCACCAAATGTCCATAAACAATTTACCACATATCTTGCATTGAAGGATGGGGTTTGCAGATCAGAGGATGGGGTCTTCAGGTGGATGGGTTCTAGAACCATTCTTTTTTATCAGCAGGAGACATTCACAGGTGGTTTCCCATTGCTTGCCTCTGCATAGCAACCCTGGACTTCCTTGGCAGTCTCTCATCCAAATAGTGACCAGGGAGGGCCCTGCTTAGCTTCCGAGATCTGAGGAGAACAGGGCTAGCTTGGGCTATCCAGGTCAGGGCTTGATGGCTCTAAGGTAAAGATAAAGGTTCCCTTGCTCGAAAGCCAGTCGAGTCCAACTCTAGGGTTGCGGTGCTCATCTCCGTTTCAAAGCCAAAGAACCAGCGCTGTCCGAAGACGTTTCCGTGGTCATGTGGCCGGCATGACTAAACACCAAGGCGCACGGAACGCTGTTACCTTCCCACCGAAGTGGTACCTATTTATCTACTTGCAATTTCTTGCTTTCGAACTGCTAGGTTGGCAGGAGCTGGAACTAGAGACGGGAGCTCACTCCGTCATGCGGTAATTCGGGTCTACTTAATAACAATTAACCTGATTAATGAGAGAAACCAGACAGTTAACTGCACCAATGCAAAGGAGCTCCTATGTTAATAAAATACACTTCTCAACAAAATTTGGCCCTGCAGCCCTACTGTTATAGCGGCAACAGCTTGGAATGCCTGTCAGCCAAAATACCTTTTGTCTCTCCCCCCAAACACTCTTTGTGTTATGCATCGACAGGAAGCAATGCCTTCGCTCGCCCTTACCCTGCAGAACAAAACAGCCCGAAATCAAAGAGAATCTTGCCGCTTCTGAGCAATTTGCCGGTTTCAAGCATCATTGTGGCGGATGGAAGTGCAGCGTCTCTCTAGCATTCCCGGCTGCTGGAGCAGCCATTCGAACAAGGCACCTTCTCTCTGTCTGTTTCCACTTTCCACATAATGACGCCAAAATACAGTCTTCAGGCACGACAGGATTTCGTCCTGCCGTTCCCTAGAGGCCCAGTGCTCAGTGCTAGCAAAATAGATTGAGAAGTCAGAGCTCAATGCATTCGGATCCCAAGGTTTGCAGTGCTCCACTTTGCTAAGAAACCACAACATGCATTAGAGACACAGGGTGCGTTCAGACGGGCAGCTAATCCTGCCATTATGCCGGCTCAGATTTGATCCCGATCTTTTAAATCCATTCTCGCACGACCAGAGATCTCCCGGGGGAATCGCCTTACCGCACGCTGCTTCCGCTGTGGATTGTCTAGACGGTGTCCACTGAAGGGGGCAAGCGTGGTGGGTTTTTTTTTAACTTTTCTCGCATGCGCATAGGCGTAATATCACAGCCTTATTTATTCGCGCATGCGCAGAATCAAGATTTTTTTTAAAATGGCGCCTGTTCAGGATGGTCTGACGTCAAGTCCATGATTGGCCCGTCGGAACCAAAAACAGATTTTAACTAGTCCCATTTTAGTATGGCTCCGAAGCGCGGCTAAACGGAATGCTCATGGAAGACGGACGTTTCCCAGATGTTGATGTCTGGACATTACATTTAAATCCATGAGGCACCCGTGCCTCGCATGGATCTAAAGAGCCATCTGAATGCACGCACAGTCAGCGTGGTGTAGTGACCAAAGTGTCCGACTTAGGATCCGGGGAACCCAGGCTCAGATCCCCACGTGGCCATGGCAGCTTGGTGGGTAACCACGGGCCAGCCACGCCCTCGCTCCGCCTAACCTACCTCGCAGGGTTGTTATGAGGATAAAAAAGGAGGAGAGGAGAAGAATGTAAGGCCTTCTGTGTCCCTGTGGGGGATGACGTAAATAAATAAATAATAATTTAGGTCCAAAGGGGAGCAAGAAAGCAAAACAGTCTCCCCTTTGAAAAGGACATTTTGACCCTAAAGGTAAAGGTTTCCCTTGCTCGAAAGCCCGTCGAATCCGACTCTAGGGATGCAGTGCTCATCTCCGCTTCCAAGCCGAAGAGCCAGCGCTGTCCGGAGAGTTCTCCATGGTCATGTGGCCGGCATGCCTAGACACCGAGGCGCACGGAACGCTGTTTGACACTACAGCTCGGCTACACTATTTCCACCCCATAATAATAAAGCTACTTGCTGGCCTGGTTTCTTGCTTAGATTGGCGTGCACACTGTAAATGCTGCGGGACTGATTTTTTTGAGCACGACTTTCTCTCCGAGAGAATACTGCCATTGTAAAATGCAACCCAAACAATAACTTTCAGAGTATCTTCTGCATTCCCCCTCCGTGGTCCCTTTTGACCCTTTTTTCTCATTTCCCTCTGTCAGCTTTGTCTCCGCTGTGCAAACTGAGAACGTGTGTGCCTTAGGGAAAGGATTCATCTAAAGCCCAAGTGGGCTGCCAGCCTCCAGGCAAGGCCTGGAGATCTTCCAGAAATACAACTGATCTCCAGTCTGCACAGATCAGCTCCTCTGGGGGAAAAATGGCTGTTTGGAGGATGCACGTTGAGAGGGGCATTATAATCCATCGAAGTCCACCCCCTCACCAAACCCCACCCTCCCCAGGATCCACCCCCAATTTCCCAGTAATGTCCCCCAGCCAGAGTCAGCCATTTCTGCCATCAAGATACTGTGGCACTTTGGATACCCCCAAAAGCAAAGGACAAGCTGGATGAACAATGACTGGAAGACCCAAAACCATCTTGGGGTGCTTCAGGGTCCAGCTTCTGCCTCTCCTACTTCTAAGGCTTTTAAAAACAATGCTCAACCAAGCGACGTAGGAAGTGTCTCATGAAATCCAAGAGCATTACTATTATTTCCTAAAGCAGTTTGATAAGGGAGAGAGCACACATGCATATTTATAGAGGTCCTAGCATAAAAAAGCAAGCGAAGAAATATAAGAACGTAAAAAGATCCCTGCTGGATCAGACCAATGGTCCTTCTAGTCCAGCATCCTGTCTCACACAGTGGCCAACCAGTTCCTCTCGAGGGCCAACAACAGGGCATGGAGGCTGAGGCCTTCCCCTCATAAGAACGTCAGAAGAGCCTTACTGGATCAGACCAATGGTCCTTCTAGTCCAGCATCCTGTCTCACACAGCAGCCAACCAGTTCCTCTGGAGGCCCAACAGCAGGGCATAGAAGCCGAGGCCTTCCCCTTATAAGAACATCAGAACAGCCCTGCTGGATCAGTCCAGAGGTCCATTTAGTCCAGCCTCCCATCTCACACAGTGGCCAACCAGTTCCTCTGGACAGTCAACAACAAGGCATAGAGGCCGAGGCCTTCCCCTGATGTTGCCTCCTGGCTCTGGGATTCAGAGGATTAGTGCCCCTGAATGTGGAGGTTCCCCTCAGTCACCATGGCTAATTGACAGACTTATGCTCCGTGAATCTATCTAATCCCCTTTTAAAGCTGTTTGTTCCTGTGCCCATCACTACATCCTCTGGCAGCAAAGTCCACCTTTGAATCACCCACTGGCTACAGTAGTATTTCCTTTTGTCTGTTCTGAACCTATTGCCCAGCAGCTTCATTGGATGCCCTCGAGTTCTAGTACTTTTTGGAGAGGGAGAAAACGTCCTCTTTGTTCACTCTCTCCACCTCATGCATGATTTACTTCTTCACCCAAAGAGTGATGAACACATGGAATTCACTGCCACAGGAAATGGTGGCGGCTACAAGCACAGACAGCTTCAAGAGGGAATTACATAAGCATATGGAGCAGAGGTCCATCGGTGGCTATTAGCCACAAGGTATAGATAGGGGCTCTGGGGCAAGTGATGCTCTCTTCTTGGTGCTTCTGGGGTCAACAGTGGGAGGGCTTCTAATGTCCTGGCCCCACTGGTGGACCTCCTGATGGCACCCGGTATTTTTGGGCACTGTGTGACACAGAGTGTTGGACTGGATGGGCCTTTGGCCTGATCCAGCATTGGCTTCTCTTATGTTCTTATTTTATAAACCTCTTTCATGTTCCCCCTTAGTTGTCTCTTGTCTAAACTGGAAAGTCCCAGAGACTTTTCAGCCTTTCCTCCTAGGGAAGGTGCTCCAACACCCTCATCATCTTGGTTGCCCTCCTCTGTATTTTTTTCACCGAGACGAAATAAAACTAGGTTTGGGGGGTGAAAGAGTCAGTAGCCACCCAATCCACAAAAGCCTCAATGAAAATCCACAAATCCATCTTGGGGCTGCTTAGGGTGTTTTTTTGGCAAGGACCACCTGCCCCCTTTCATATGGTAACATTCACTTTATAATAGGTCAGAGCAGGGCTTTTTTTGTAGTAAAAGCCCAGTTTGGGGGTGAAAGAGTCAGTAGCCACCCAATCCGCAAAAGCCTCAATGAAAATCCACAAGTCCATCTTGGGGCTGGTTAGGATGTTTTTTGGCAAGGACCACCCTGCCCCCTTTCATATGCTAACATTCACTTTATAATAGGTCAGGGGTGGCCAAACTTCCTTAACGTAAGAGCTACGTGGAATAAACGTCAGATGTCTGAGAGCCGCAAGACAAATATTACATACACGTTTCAGGGGTCACTGCTGAAAAAAGAACGGAAGACCTGTGCCTGAGTATAGCAAAGACCTGAAAGACCTGCATCAGTAAAAACATCACCAGCACCAAGCAAGAACCGCCATGGAAAAAAGCTAAGAAGAAAAGAAGACCCTGCCGAAAATAGGGGGTGCCTGGGTAAGGAATTCACCTCCCCTGTCTATGTGCCCCTAGATTAGAAAAACTGTACAAACTATGTAAGCCGCCCCGAGTCTACGGAAAGGGGTGGCATAGAAATCCAATGTGTAATGTAATGTAATGTAATGTAATGTTAAAAACCATGCTAACAACAGTGGATGGAGGGAGGAAGGAAGGAAGGAAGGAAGGAAGGAAGGAAGGAAGGAAGGAAGGAAGGAAGGAAGGAAGGAAGGAAGGAAGGAAGGAACACTGGCTGGGGAAGGAAAGACCGATAGGGGAGGAATGCCTCCCCTTCGCTTCCCCAGCTGCCCTGCCAGAAGTTGCACAATATGTGTGAAAGAGCCACATGTGGCTCCCGAGCCACAGTTTGGCCACCCCTGTAATAGGTTATTAGATTGTGCAAGCAAGAGGGTAGACCGCGACCAAGTCTGCGAAAGTACTGAGGCATTTCAGAAAAGGCTGAAGTATTCCTAGTGTGAAAATGATGATATGTCGTCTTCCACAAACTGCACTCCCACACGTCTGTGCTGGGGTTAAGGAATTCATGGCACCATCCATTTATAATCCTCACTCAACAGGCTTTACAGGCTTTTATATACACTTACCACTAGGACCTTGGGATGTCAAGTAAACGCAGAGAGCCTCATACAACCACACCAGACACATTTATCTTTTCTTCACCACCCAGAATGAGGAGGCCACCAGCAGACAGTAAGTGAAGTTGCAGAGAAATAAAACTGTAAGGCTACTGAAGATCAACTGCGACACTTTATACTGGGAGAGGATCCCTTCTCACTTTATCCACAACTGGGATAAGTGCAACAACCAGTGTGTAACTCGATAAACTGCTGTCAATAAATGCCGAATTCAGTAAATGGAAATTCCAAATTGCACACACTGGTTATCTCTGCTTAAAGGGCAGTTTATTAGCACATTCCAAAAACCAACAGACACTATCTCACAATCTGCATATCAAAGAACTGAAGCCCCAACATGGTGCAATTAGGGTTGACAGTACTGCTTCAGCAAAGGCTGGGAGATTTTGATGCCAGTGCCTGGGAAGAGTGGAGCTTGGGGAGGATGTGACATCCTCATGCTCTAGGAATTTCCCCTGATCTCTACGGTAAAGACCACAGAGACACGGGGAAATTCCTAGAGCAACACTATGGAGGCCATTTTTTTCTCCCACTCCGCAATTTCTTGAGGGCAGGCATTGGGGGTGAGAGTGATGGTTTGCCTGCCATGGGAAGGCAAATGGCAAGCCTAGTGAGTATAAAAATTATTGGGTTATTAAAAAAAAAATGACCTGCCTGGATTCAATTGATGCCTTATACTGATCAGACCATCAGTCCATCAAGGTCAGTACTATCTACTCAGACTGGCAGCGGCTCTCCAGGGTCTCAGTCTTTCCCATCACCTACTGCCTGGTCCTTTTAACTAAGGATGCCAACCCGGGACCTTTTTCATGCAAGGCAGATGCTCTGCCACTGAGCCACGGCCCTCTTCGTGGCAATAAGACAGAGAAACAAAGCCACTGACTGGAGAAGAGGTTGATATTGATAAGGCACCCCCATATTATGCAGTGGAAATGGGTTACCCAGTCTGCTTTCAAATTCAGTGCAAGAGAAACCACATTAGTAACACTTTCATGGTATATATACTGCCTCCCAATTTGGCACCATTTCTCCCTACATGGATATTTATACTCTAAGGTCTAAGTAGGGCAACCGCCATTAGGTTTCCCAACATCCCCCAACAAAGTCCCCTGTATTCACAGAACATGTGTACAGCTGTTAAATACGGCTGGACAATATAAGGCAACAAGAACCATATTTTTTCAGTAATTGCATTGTGATGTTCACAGCTGAACCAGACATGAGTTTGTACTATGTTTTAATGAAAAATAACACACCCTGGAGGTAAATGGATCTTGTATCATTGTAAATATACAATATTAACCTCTGATAATATTTTGGAGCCAGGACTTTTATCCATTCCGAGACCAACGCTGCACATTTCCCGCCCGGGAGGCCCGTTACCCGCCACCGGCGGATTGGACCCCGGGGGGAGCTCCACCCCCTGCCGGAGGGCGTCCCTAGCATGATGATGTCACCCGGAGGTGACATCATCACGCTGGCCACGTTGTGGGGGGATACTCTGTGAATCGAGGGAAAACTCTATGGTTTTTCCTCGAGTCATGGTGCCCCGCCCCCAATGTGGGTGACGTGATGATGTCACTTCTGGTGACGTCATCGTGGCACGCGTGTGCAAAGCGTGTGCGGGTGGAGACTCCCAACGGAGCCAGGAATCCCCCCACTTTGCAGGTAAATTGACTTGGCAACCCTATGTCCACATAATGTGCTTTTGGCAGCCATAACTGCTTATCTGTAACACATGATTCTGTTACACAGAATCTTTATTAAATATTTAAAGTTTGTTACATTAAAAACAAAACAAAAATGGCCTAGTGGCAGCCAGTGCAGTGTAGTGATTAAGAGTGCTGGATTAGGAACTGGGAGACTCAGGTTCAAATCCCAAACCGTGTCAGGGAAGCTTGTTGGGTGACCTTGGGTCAGTCACGTTTTCTCAACCTAAGCCGATTTTATAGGATTGTTGTGAGGATAAAAATGGAGGAGAAGAGAATGACGGAAGCCCCTTGGGTCCCCACTGAGGAAAAAGGTGGGATATAAATTAATATAAATGAGTTAAATAAATAATAGTTTGGACAAATAGTGGCACTTATCATGGGATGAGCAAGCATGGAACGTAAAGAAGGTGAGCATGTATGTGTGCGGGGGTGTGGGGGTGTTAAAAGAACAAGAGGAAGAAGAGATTGGATTGGATTTATACCCCACCCTTCACTACCCAAAGGTGTCTCAGAGCAGCTTACAAACTCCTTTCCCTTCCCCTCCCCACAACAGACACCCTGTGAGGTAGGTGGGGCCGAGAGAGCTCTGACAGTAACTGCTCTTTTTCAAGAACGGCTCTTATCAGAACTACGGCTTGCCCAAGGTCATCCAGCCAGGTGCAAGTGGAGGAGTGGGGAATCAAACCCGGTTCTCCCAGATTAGAGTCCGCGCACTTAACCACGACACCAAACTGGCACCTGAAATTCCTGTTTAGTGTTCGGTGCAGTTCATGCAGATGAACGAACTGGGTGTCATCTAGCTTTTCTCATTCTTCTCTCAAAACCCAACTTTTAGTCAGAAGCAGCCATCTTTATCAATTGAAATTTCATGACTCCGTCAATCCAACGTTCTCCGTCAATCCAACATCTCTTTCTCATTTGAACCGTCTCAAGTCTGATCTGAACAGACTACTCTATTTCCCCCCCCCCTTTTGTTGCTTCGTCTGCCTCTCATCAGTTCTTTCATTTCCTTTCCACAGAGAATCTCTTCATTCTGTTACCTCCGCTTACCTTTCCACATTGTTTTCTCCTGTCTCTCTTACTTTCCCCGTCATTCTTCTAAAGTGTGTCTGCCCTTTAAGCTCCAAGTTACTTTTTTTTAACAACAACAACAGATTAGCTCTGAAACAGATAACTTGCAGGAGAATGCAAGAAACTAGAAGCAATTGCACAAGATTTAATTCAGAGACAATGGTCACTAGCTACAGCACTAGCCTGATTTCAAGATGGAGGGTTCCAATGAAACTTTGGCTATTGTTCTACGTTGCAAGATATTTTTTTTAAATGAACAAGTCCCTCCTGGCATGTTTTTATTTAAAAACAAGACCTGTAAGCAGAGAAGAATGGAAATTTCCTTTCCCTGTAGGGAAGGTTTGCAAAAAAAAAAAACTATGGATATGCAAGCAACTTACATATTCAAGGTTGCTGGGGATGTTCATAATCAACATACTTGTATAAAAACTGCATGTCTGAAAAACAACACTCTCCCATTCTCATTAGGGCCCTGCAGATATCTTACATAACATCGATTTTAATGTAGAAACTGGGGTTTTTTTTCCCAAGCATATACTAGAGTAAATCACAAGAAAGAAAGAAAGAAAAACTTTGTGTTCAAACTGCCGACTAAAGATGATTTGCTTGTGCATGTAAAAGACTTCTTTTTCTGGGATCTCTTCTCCAAAATTTACATTGTCAGTGGAAAAAGTTTTGGAATTTTGACAGGATGACAATAACTTGATTCTTATACTAAATGTAACTAGGAGAATAAGAGGAGGAGGAGAAAAAGAAGAAGAGGAAGAAGAGGAGGAGGACGAGATTGGATTTATACCCCACCCTTCACTACCCAAGGAAGTCTCAGAGCGGCTTACAAACTCCTTTCCCTTCCCCTCCCTACAACAGACACCCTGTGAGGGAGGTGGGGCTGAGAGAGCTCTGACAGAAACTGCTCTTTTTCAAGGACAGCTCTTATCAGAACTACGGCTTGCCCAAGGTCATCCAGCCAGGTACAAGTGAGAGAATGTGGAATCAAACCTGGTTCTTAGAGTCCGCGCACTTAACCACTACACCAAACTCCTACAAGGAGGAGAAGAGGAGGAGGAGAAGATTGGATTTATACCCCGCCCTTCACTCGGAGTCTCAGAGTGGCTTACAAACTCCTTTCCCTTCTCCTCCCCACAACAGACACCCTGTGAGGTGGGTGGGGCTGAGAGAACTCTGACAGAAACTGCTCGTTTTCAAGAACGGCTCTTATCAGAACTACGGCTTGCCCAAGGCCATTCAGCAGGTGCAAGTGGAGGACTGGGAATCATCAAACCCAGTTCTCCTAGATTAGAGTCCGCACACTTAACCACTACACCAAACTGGCTCTCTGAGAGAGATACTCTGAGAGTCAGAATTCAGGGATAAAGTCTGGGGCTCTGACCATTAAGTTTGTCAGCTCAGAGTTAGGAGATTCCAGGAGATTTTGGGAGTGAAGCCTGGGGAGAGTGGGGTTTGGGGAGGGGAGGGACCTCGGCAGGATACGAGGCCATAGAGTTCACCCTCCAAAGAAGCTATTGTCCAGGTGAATGGATCTTTGTTGCCTGGAGATCAGTTGTAACAGCAGATTTTATTTATTTATTTATTTATTTATTTTGGGATTTGTATCCCGCCCTACCCATACGGCCCAGGGCGGCAAACAAGCGGCAGCGCCGAGAATAAAACATAAATTACATTAAAACCCTAATAAATACAGACTAAAATGGTGCTCTACAATCATTTTAAAGATACATTCTAAAAGGTCAAGACGGTCAAGACGGTCGACTCCACCTAGAGGCTGGAATCCCCACCTACCATCCAGACATGGGTGGGGTTTTTTTTGAAGGCTGAAGATAGAGATGGCCACGTATCCCCAATTCCAGTTTTCATTATTCTGGGGAACTGGACTTGCACGAGAGGAGGAGGAGATTGGATTTAAACCATGCCCTTTACTACCCAAGGGAGTCTCAGAGCGGCTTACAAACTCCTTTCCCTTCCCCTCCCCACAACAGACACCCTGTGAGGTAGGTGGGGCTGAGAGAGCTCACCTCATCAATTGTTAATGAGAGGGCGGATGAACCGGAGTGGGAGGGAGGAGGGAGAAATTCTCTTCTGACTTTGGGGTTTACCATCCAAACCAGAGAGGAATTCGGCAGCTCTGAGCTAAGGGAATCTGAACTTTGCAATCGGTTCTCAAGTTCGTCGCATTTTGTGATGGGGGGGGGGCAAAGAAGAAGATCATTGAGTTCAGAGTGGAACATCGCCGAAGCACAACGGAGATGTCCTGTCGTGAAATACTAGCCACCATTTGTCAGCTCTGGGTGTCCAGAAACTGGAGTTAAGCAACTCGCCTTCAACGATCTGCTGTTTAAAAAGCCACATCCCTCACTTACGCAAACTCAGCCAGGCTCCGGACACCTAAGTCTTCATAAAAGAAGAAAGTTCTCCAGGACGTCTTTGCGTAACATCTAGACAGCTTCTGCTTCCTTTCCCGTTTGCAGGTATTTAATCCTGTGTGTGGCCAGAGGTTCTACTAGCAAAGGAGGGGGATTTTGGGGAATGACTGTCAGCTGCACACGATTTAGGCTGAGCTTCTGCTTCCTTTTCCATTTGCAAGTATTTAATCCTTGGCTCAATCGGAGAGGAGGAGGAGGAGGAGATTGGATTTATACCATGCCCTTTACTACCCAAGGGAGTCTCAGAGCGGCTTACAAACTCCTTCCCCTTCCCCTCCCCACAACAGACACCCTGTGAGGTAGGTGGGGCTGAGAGAGCTCTGACAGAAACTGCTCTTTTTCAAGGACAGCTCTGACAGAACTATGGCTTGCCCAAGGTCATCCAGCAGGTGCAAGTAGAGGAGTGGGGAATCAAACCCGGCTCTCCCAAATTAGAGTGCGAGCACTTAACCACTACACCAAACTGGAATTTTGGCATCAGCTGAATGGCCAAAGCAATGTTGACTCTTTGCCTATGGTTTGCAGTCTGTGGCACTGAGCTACGACCAGCCCCAGATAGCACACTTTTCCCCTGTGTGTTCATTCAAACTGTATTTTTGTAAGCTGCCTTGGGTTCCCCATTGGGGAGAAAAGTGGGGTAAAATGACCCAGCAACTTAAATCTCTTTCCCAGTGAGCATCTTGTTGCACAGCAACACTGACTCTAGCGCATTAAAGACTAACGGAACTAGGAGAATGATGTTTCTTTGGAAGGTTTCAGAGGACAGTTAAATTCTAGTCCAGTAGCTCAAATGCTTTGGCCACCAAATGAGAAGGGGGCACTCACTGGAGAAGACCCTGATGCTGGGAAAGGTTGAAGGTAACAGAAGAAGGGGACGGCAAAGGATGAGATGGTTAGACAGTGTCATAGATGCAACGAACATGAAATTAAGCAAACTCAGGAGCATGACGGAGGACAGGAGGGCCTGGCGTGATGTGGTCCATGGGGTTGCGAAGAGTCGGACTCGATTGTGCGACTGAACAACAAAAGCACCTTAGAGACTGTTGCAGAATTTGGGTTTACATGAGACTGAGCCTCTCTGTTTTTCTGTGTTGTGTAGGTTTTGCCAGAACTGACTTTGGTTTCTTGGTCCCCATAAGTCCCATAAGCCTTTGTTCTTTTGCTGGCAGCCTAGGCGTAAAAACTAAAGCCTTGCCCTGTAGATGTACATTTGCTGAAATGCACATTCCACGGCATTCCGAGTGCCAGGCTCCAAAGCCTAAACGTATCTGTCCAGGTCTTTTTGACATCACAGATAATAAAATGTATCTGGGCTAAAGGTCATACTAGCAAAGGTTCATCTTATCAACTTAGGATAGGCTGGTATTTGGCAAGCTTGGTATGTTTTTAATTGACTCCTCCCTTGATTCCTATTGGCTGAAAAGGGAATAAAAAGAAGGCTTTGTTCGGGGCCGTTAGGACAACACCCCACCTAGGCTTGAGTGAGGTCTTGGTCCACAGTCCAGGAATTCCTTGTTCCTTCTGAAGTGTACACTGTATCAGGTATTGGGATTTTTCTATATGCTATTGGATATATGCTATTGAGTTTTACTTGTGTCTGGTTTTAGAGTTAATAAATACTTTTAGTTTAAGGCAACTGTCCTCTCTGTGTTTCTCTCCCTCTGGAGGCCTGAGTTCCCTAGCCAGACTCCACCTACCCATAAAAAAGAACCTTAATTGTGTTGGGGATCCCTGGAAGAGGCTGGAATCCCTAAAATCCCCCTACAGAGACCAACAAGATTGTCAGGGTGTAAGCTTTCAAGAGTCAGGCTCCCTTTGGAGCTTTGTTGAAAATCTTATCGATCTCTAAGGGTGCTATTGGACTCAAATCCATTTCTGAGGATGCAACACATAATTGTAAATAAAGGTTGACTTGAAATAACAGATTTTAAGAACTAGATGGATGGGACAGAAGAACTGCCAGCCAAATTTACACCCTAATTCACTTGCTTTCCATATAAATATTTGACACGTATAGGTCCAAAGAGTGTACACTAGTTGTTGGAAGCACTGGGAAATCTGTGGCTAGAAAAAGGGGTTGGATCCAACTCTAAAAAAAAAAGGCACACTGAACACATTTCATGCATCTAATAGAGCAGGCTTCAAATAGTCCATGTTGCAGTAACCTAATTGATCCCTAAGGCACTGAAAACAATTGTCCCGCCATGCCGGTGGAAGACTTCGGATCTATAATGTCTATAATGTTGGACTACTTTGGTGCCAAGGATGCTCCAATAAATTACGATGGATCCAAAATATCATGGAGATAAAAGCCTTGCATGTGATGATAACACGGTGCAATGGAGAACTAGGTGGATTTATGCCAATTTAAGAGGCGGGCATGTTTTTTTCCTCCACTTCTCGTATCTTTGCCGCAAGGCAGATATGAAAAGGCATCTTCAAGGGGTGGAAGAAATGACTTCAGCCATGTTCTGGCACTAGGGTTGCCAACCTCCAGGTGGCACCTGGAGATCTCCAGCTATTACAATTGGTCTCCAGATGACCAAGTTCAGTTCTGGTGTAGTGCTTAAGAGTCAGTCTGGTGTATTCGTTAAGTGCGCGGACTCTAATCTGGGAGAAGCGGGTTTGATTCCCCGCTCCTCCACTTGCACCTGGCTGGATGACCTTGGGCAAGCCATAGTTCTGATAAAAGCTGTTCTTGAAAAAGAGCAGTTTCTGTCAAGAGCTCTCTCAGCCCCACCTACCTCCCAGGGTGTCTGTTGTGGAGAGGGGAAGGGAAAGGGGTTTGTAAGCTGCTCTGAGACTCCCTTGGGTAGTGAAGGGCAGGGTATAAATCCAATCTCCTCCCCCTCCTCCTCTTCTTCTTTTTCTTCCCCAGAAGAAAAGGCCTGCTTTGGAGGGTGGGCTCTATGGCATTATACCCTGCTGAAGACCATCTCTTCCTTAACCCCACCACCCCAAGACTCCACCCCTCCCAAATCTCCAAGTATTTCCGGAGCTGGCCTCCAAGTATTTCCAGAGCTGGCCACACATTTGAGTCTGCTGTTACTATCATAAGAGTTAAGAGACAAGGACTTTCCTTCTTACCTCTTCCACTCCTACCTATCAGCACTGAAAGGGGCAAGCAGGCACTCAGCACAATGTGCACAAAAACAACTTCCTTTGCATCATGGCTGCAATTTCCACAGAAGTCAAAGTCATAAATTAACTGCCCACTCTTGCCCTTCCTGTCACCACCTTTGTGCCCTGACCAGCTCGTGCCACCTATTTATAACAGCCCAACGTAACTCAGGGAAAGGGAAAGTTATCGGGCACACACCACTTAACATCATAAATGTGCCTTGACCTCTTATGTGCTGCTGGCCAGGCTCTTCCTTTTAGATTTAATATATATACTCCTAGTGCTTTCAGGGATACCAGTTTTGGACAGATTGCCCTTCGTAAAGAGACTGGAGTGTCAAGTACTGTGTCAGCACTTAGAGGCAATACCTTTTACTTAAGGATCAATATTCAACAGTATAATTTACAGCTTTATTTAATCTAGACCCTTTGGGCAATTAAGACAAGATTGGCATGTGGGTTGTATCGATCCATGACTTAGCACAACAGTACCAGCTCGTTGAGAGGACGGTCTTTTTTGTTCTTCTTCGTCACTGAGTAATCATACGGAAATCCACAAGATTGCCTCTGCAACCCCCCAAGATTACATACCGGACCAGCCTTGAATCATGGAATTGCAGAGTGGGGAGGGGCCATACAGGCCATCTAGTCTAACCCCCAGCTCAATGCAGAATCAGCCTAGAGCTAACTACTAAATTACTAAAGCAGTGGTTCCCAGCCTGTGGCTTGGAGACCCCCCCCGGGGGGGGGGGCACAGAGTTATTGCAACAGGGTCTTTGAATCTGTCCAGCTTGGGCAGGTTACATCCTTCCCCCACCCGTGCCTTCCCCCGGATATCTATCGGAAAGAAC
Organism: Gekko japonicus; assembly: GCF_001447785.1. NCBI lineage: Eukaryota > Metazoa > Chordata > Lepidosauria > Squamata > Gekkonidae > Gekko > Gekko japonicus. The sequence goes on from NW_015159783.1 coordinate 97,481, forward strand.
AAAAAGTGACCAGAGCAATAATACGAGGGGGGGCAGTGACTAATGGTCAGCATAGCTAGTTCAAGGAAGCAGAACACTAGAACCAACATAATGCAGTAAAAAGCATGAGCCATGGTCACGTTCTCATCCATTGATAGCGGACTCACAACAGCGCACAATGGGCGCTTTTAAGACACTCAGTCCTAGAGGGGCTTCAAGGGATATCTGACCAGAGGGGAAAAAATATGAATCATATTCTGCACAAAGCTTGATGCAGACAGAAGACACCAGACACAGTGAAATAACAATGATTGTACAAGAATACAAGGTCTGATCACAGACAGTCAAACAGGGAGGGATCGGCTTTTATGGAAGACCATTAAAAACAAAAACAAAAATGGGGTGGGGTTTTCAGGATCCGAGAGAGTATCATAACCAGGTATCTGACGGATGGAGTTTTGACTCTCGGAAGTTTATACCTGGGAAATCTTGTTGGTCTTTAAGGTGCTACTGGAATCGTATCTTGCTCTTCTACTGCAGAAGAAGAAGAACAGACACCCTGTGAGGTAGGCGGGGCGCTCTTTCCGGATCTGTCCTTGAGAGCACCTCTGACAGAACGATGCCTTGCCCAAGGTCATCCAGCAGGTCCAAGTGGAGGAATGAGGACTCAAACCCGGTTCTCCCAGATTAGAGTCTGCGCACTTAAGCACTGCACCAAACTGGCTCTCCACCAACACAGCTATCCACCTGAAAATAACCTGAGATGAGTTACTCTCTCTCTTTTTTTTTTTTGCATTCTAGTTGCCGCCGACTTCAGCAACTCCATGGGGGCTTTCAAGGCAGGAGACACTCAGAGGTGGTTTTGCCATTGCCTGCCTCTGCGTAGTGACCCTGGACTTCCTTGGCGGTTCCCCATCCAAATACTGACCAGGGCCGACCTTGCTCAGCTTCTGAGATCTGTTGAGATCGGGCTAACCTGGGCTCCCCAGGTCAAGGTGACGAATTGCTACAGGGACTAAAAGTTGAAACAATTGTCCAGTGAGAACAAAGGCAGGACACAACTTCTAAAAGCAAAATAAATGAAAAGTGGGTAGGTACTCTGAGCATGCCAAAATTAAGAATTCGCTCTGGTTCAGTTCGGAAGCTGGAGTTTCTGTTATGTTTTCTCAGTGCTCAAGGAAATGTCAGCTGGTTTTTCTTCCTAATGAAAAACAATATGTTCGGGATTACGGATGATGCCTACACTACAGGAGGAGGAGGAAAAGAAGAAGAAAAAGAACAACAACAACAACAGAACTGGTGGCTACTGCCCAAATGGTGCAAAAACAGCAAAAGAAAAGAAAAGAAAAAGACAAAAACAAAAACAAATTAAACCAGCAAACTGGTAAAGAAAGCAGATGACATGAAAATGCTCATGTGTATGAAAAGTGAAAGCAACCAAAAAATAACATATCTGTACATCTCTTGTATATAAGGGTGCGAGGGGTCTGGGGCAGCTAGAATGGAGTCCACTAGCACCTTGGAGACCAGCAAGATTTTGGTGATATAAGTTTTCGAGAGTCAAAGCTCCCTTCATCAGATTCCAGGGGTCTGGAAGAATCATATCTAGATGGAGGGTTGCCAGCTCTGGGTGGGGAACATCCTGGAGATTTGGTGGAGGGGTGGAGCCTGGGGAGGGACACCGGCCACATCAAATGCCACAGAGTCCACCCGCTAAAGCAGCCGCTTTCTCCAGGGGAACTGATTGATATTTTCTGGAGATCAGTTGTGATAGTAGGAGATCTCCAGGCCCCACCTGAACGTTGGCAACACTACTAAGGCCAGGTGGATGCAGCTTGGAAGGACAGCTGCAACAGATTTTTTTTTTTTAAATAAAGAGTTTGCTGGAGGAAGCAAGATGGGCACGTTTTCTCAGAAGAGCCCAGCTTTGAGAATTGCATTAAAGCCGGACCCTCCGCTGGGCCAAGGAACCGCTCCATAGATTACTTACCTTAATTGACAAACCCAGTCCTGATACGGCATTTTGGGTGACTGAAAAAAAGCAATGGGCTCTTGGCAAATTCACCGGGCAATAATGCTGCTGTTGCACTCACATTCATGCAGCACAGTCACTCGGAGATGTTAGAAGTTGCTCGAGACAGACAAAATTTTATACCCTTTTTATATCCATACAGGAGAGGCGCGCTCGGCAGACTGATTAAATTTACACATCATAATCTCCCCTTGCCAATAAAATATTTTCTACAAACCACTTAAATAATTCCGTGGCTTCAAAGAAAGCAAGCTCCTGACTTTGTCAGCATATACAAGCCAGTCCCGTACAGTGTAAATCAAAGGCGCTATTGATTCCCTGAGCAACCACGCACAATTCATCAGTTGATTATGTGAGATGGGGAGGGGGAGTTTTTCTTTTTTCATACGGAATCAGCCGCGATACAAAATCAGCTATTATTAAACCTGCCCAAGAGCGATAAGAATTTTTGTAAAGGTGGGTGCAGGTTTGTGTAGTTCTCACAAGGCAACAATGAACAGAGAAGATTAAAAAGTCACTTCCTTGGCTTTTGGGGAATGACAAATTAAACTGTGGAGAGCTACTGTAGCTCAGAGCAAGCCGCTGTGGATCTAACGCGCTCTGCTACCGGTTCTGCTGGCCGGGACCAGTGTTCCCTCTAAGCTGAGTTGGTGTGAGCTAGCTCACAGTTTTTTAGCCACCGGCTCACACATTTTCATCTCAGCTCAGGGAGGAGGGCTCCGGAGCAAACTGATTTCTGCAGCAGCCAAATGGCTCGGTCACAACTTTAATGTCGGTAGCTCACAAAGTAGAATTTTTGCCCACGAGACTCCACAGCTTAGAGGGAGCAATCCTCATTTGTTCCTCATGGCGTCTGAAGCCCTGCCCTGGATGGCCAAGGCTAGCTCAGTCTTGGAAGCTAAGCAGGGTTGGACCCGGTTAGCACTTGGATGGGAGACCACCAAGGAAGTCCAGCGTTGCTATGCAGAGGCAGGCGATGGCAAACCACCTCTGCTTGACTCTTGCCTCTGAGGTTGGTATAAGTCAGCTGCAAATTGACAGCGCACGATTATTATACCCTGACCTGGATGGCACTCTTGCCTGGGAGGTTGGTATATGTCAGCTGCAAATGGACAGTGCACGATTATTATACCCTGACCTGGATGGCCCAGGCTGGCGTGATCTCATCTGATCTCAAAAGCTAAGCAGGGGGGGCCACATGGGTGGGAGGCCACCAAGGAAGTCCAGGGTTGCTATGAAGCGGGAGGTGATGACAAGCTACCTCTGTTGGACTCTTGCCTGTGAGGTTGGTATAAGTCAGTTGCGAACTGACAGCACACGGTTATTATACCCCGACTTGGATGGTCCAGGCGAGCCCGATCTCATCATATCTCAAAGGCTAAGCTGGAGGAGCGGGTTAGTACTTGGGTGGGAGACCACCAAGGGAGTCTAGGGTCACAAAGCAATGGCAGGCAATGCCAAACCACCTCTGTGCATCTCTTGCCTTGAAAACTCTAAAGGGTCACCCTAAGTTGGCTGCGACTTGACGGCGCTTTCCACCACCAAACATCTGAGATTCACACTCTCCTGAAAAAACAAGGCAAGTTATTATACCCTACAACCTATCTAGACCTAACAGAGATATCAAAAGTGTTGGACACCCGCATTCGTCTCTACGTGGAAATACCAAACAGAACACTGAAGAGTCAGGCTTTAGAACTTCAGTTCAAATATCAACATTCACAGCTTCCGTACAGCATCAGGTTTAACGGCTTAAAGATCATTAAAAGTTCTGTCCAACACCAGCGGAGCGATGTCAGAACACTCTGTGAATGAGGCTGATCCGTAGGGTTGTCAACCTAAAGGTGACACCTGGAGATCTCCATCTATTATAATTGATCTCCAGACGACCAAGATCAGTTTCCCTGGAGAAAATGGCTTCTTTGGAGGGTGGGTTCTATGGCATTATACCCTGTTGAATCCCTCCTCTCCCCAAACCCCGCCCTACCCAGGCTCCATCCCCCAAATCTCCAGGTATTTTCCAACCCAGAGTTGGCATCCTTACTGAGCAGTTCGCAAGTCCCATTCTAAGCACTTCATTTCTTGGTGGACTCATTCTTTGGAGCGAGTCTTGGGTTTGCTTCTCTCTTTTCTGGCCTTCGTCCAGCGCCTAATTACCAATAAGCTGCCATGCTGGGCTGATTCTGCGGCTTCTTATTGCTGCAAACTAGCAAAGATAAACCAAATTTATGGCTTTGATCAAGCACTGAATAGTTTTGTGCTAAAGGAGGATTTACAGCTTTTATTTTTCATCTCTACAGCTTTGGGACGGTAATAAAGCTCAGTTATGGCGTAAGCCTTGCTGGGCGACTCTTCCCGTCGTCTCTCGACGAGGAGTTCCCAAGCAATCTAAAGGAGCTATTTTTGAAACATCGTGCCTTGTCAGGTGCGGGAGCTGCAGTTGCAGAACTGGGAGAGAGAGCTACAGACACACACCTGGTTGCCGGACACGCAAGCCAACAAATGTTTCAGTTTGTGGCCAATAAAGACCGTGAAAGGCTTCTAGCATGCACTGTCCAAGACAGGGTCGCAGGAGAAGAGGCACAAGGGATGAAATTGCTTTACATGAAGTTGTTAGGTGTTCTTCATTTGTTTACCCTTCCATCGGGCCTGGATCCAGCTCCAGGAGGGAGCCCTTCTTCCCCCAGCTACCCCTGCCGAAGGGTGGAGGGAGAAGAGGGAGAAGACAGATGTTCTTCCACTGAGCTAGACCATGCTTAGAACCCCTTGTCCAGTATTTCTTCTACTTAAAAAAAAATATATTGTGAGCGGGGTCATTTCCTGCGGGAGCGCACAGGAGCGGAGCTCCAGCAGTAAGGAGCCCAGGGGGCGGGCACATGCAACAAGCCCCGCCCCCTGCTCCCAGCAGCCTTCAGTTGGGCCACGAGGTGCAAGAAGCAGCCAGGTAAGTTGCAGAGCCCCCCCCGGCTCGCCTTCAGGTACAAGCTCTCCCTCCTCTGTGAGGGCAGATCTGCACGTCCCCCCCCCAATAGCCAGAAATTCAAAACAGTCCAGTGGAGCCTGAGCGGTGGGTGTTGCCTTCTGACACACTTCCGGTGATGTCAGGGGGTGTGGCATATGCAAATAAGTTATGCTAAGAAGTTATGCTAATGAGCTCCTGCACCTCTTTTTCTACGAAATGACCCCTGACAATGAGGAACACTGAGCATAAAAACTACGTGTAAGGAAATAACTATAAAAGTAAAACATGTTTAGAGGTATGAAACAGTTCAAGATGCTAATCATAGATCACTAGAGGAGGAAATATCTAGATGCCCAACAAGTAGTATGAAAAAGTTATTGAGACATTTAACAGAACTCCATCAAATATAAGAGGCCGAAAATCCAGTTAAGTCAAGAAGTCAGTCAAAGGTGAATCCAAGGAAGAAAAGACTTATTAGATGGAAGAAGCTCCTTTTCTGTCATAAATCGGAGTACTCGTGACCATGTGGCAACAAAGCGCGATGAGGAAGAAGGTGGAGCTGTCAATGTTGATTGGGTAATGTCAGTGAGTTTGGCTAGGATAAATCGGTCCCATATTTTGTTATGCCATAAGTGGAAAGTTGGAGGAGAAGAATACTGCAGCTGCTATTTGTCGCAGCTTTTTATTTCTGTATGCCACTCTTGGGAGTCAATTTTTGGCCGAAGAGCAGAGTAAAAAGACCCCAGATCAATGGATATGTGAGGCCAGAAAATCACATGCTGTATATTAACAGAACACTTCATTACCCAAGAACTGTACAAGCCCGGGGCCTTAAGAAGCCAAGGAAGACACAATCCTACTTCTGTCAATGAACTCTAATCAATCCTTGGAGGGCATAACATCAAAATGCTGCCTCTCAGTGAAGGTCAGCAACAGGAAAGGTGAGCTACACAGTAATGAGATCAATAAACAAAAAGAATGTGTACACCAACACTGTATATAAAATCCAAATATTCTTATTATTTTAAGCAAATTAATGCACACTGTAATACTGTATATGCATAAGAAGAAGACGAAGAGATTGGATACATACCCAGCCCTTCACTACCCAAAGGTGTCTCAGAGCAGCTTATAAACTCCTTTCCCTTCCCCTCCCCGCAACAGACACCCTGGGAGGCATGTGGGGCTGAGAGAGCTCTTGACAGAAATGGCTCTTTATCAAGAACAGCTCTTATCGGAACTACGGCATGCCCAAGGTCATCCAGCCAGGTGCAAGTGGAGGAGTGGGGAATCAAACCCGGTTATTTGGGCGACTCTTAAATGGGTAGTTTTGCTGCTCAAAACGCGAATAGTGTTGTTGTATTAGAGGAACGTTGACTCAGTGGCAGAATATCTGCTTGGCATGCAGAAGGTCCCACGTTCAATCCCCAGCATCTTTAGTTGAAAGGATGAGGCAGTAGGTGATGTGACAGACTTCTGCCGGAAACCCTGGAGAGCTGCTGTCAGTTTGAGTAGACAATACTGACCTTGATGGACCAATTATCTGCTGGGAGCAGGGGGTGGGGCTTGTTGCATGTGCCTCGCCTTCATTTTCCTTACTATCAGGGGTCATTTCCTGCAGGAGCGCACAGGAGCGGAGCTCCGGCAGTAAAGAGCCCAGGGGGTGGGCCCATGCAACAAGCCCCACCCCCTGCCACTGTGTGTCACAGAGTATTGGACTGGATGGGCCATTGACCTGATCTACCATGTCTTCTCTTATGCTCTTTTGCTCACTGAGCTATGATCCCTCCACAAAGTATCTTTGAGCCTTATGACTGTGAGGAACAGAATGAGAAGTAAAACAACAACAACAACAACAACCCATGCTTGTATCAAGACAGACTCGGTTGAACTAAATAATGCTAACACTAAATACAACCAAAAGCATTCTCTGATGCCTTGGATCCAAAGAGCAACACTTGGCTCAGAGATAGGGAGGCCAGCCTCCAGATGGGACCTGGGGATCCCCCGGAATTACAGCTCACCTCCAGACTAGAGAGATCAGCCCCCCTGGAGAAAATGGATGCTTTGGAGGGTAGACTCTATGGCACTGTGTCCTAATGAGGTCCCTCTACTCCCCAGGATCCAGCCCCAAATCTCCAAGAGTTCCCCAACTTGAATCTGGGAACCCTAACCTCCCATCTCCTGCTGCTGGCCGGGGGGGACGGGACCCGGCAACCCTATTCAGAGAGAAGAAGAAGAGATTGGATTTATACCCCGCCCTTCACTACCCGAAGGAGTCTCAGAGCGGCTTACAAACTCCTTTCCCTCCCCCGCCCCACAACAGACACCCTGTTAGGCAGGTGGGGCTGAGAGAGCTCTGACACAAACTGCCCTTTTTCAAGAACAGCTCTTGTCAGAACTACGGCTTGCCCAAGGCCATCCAGCAGGTGCAAGTGGAGGAGTGGGGAATCCAACCCGGTTCCCCCAGATTAGAGTCCACGCACTTAAACACTACACCAAACTGCTAACACAGCCAGGGATAATGGAAGTTGTTTTGAAACATCCCTTCAATACCAGAGAGCTCAGCTCGAGTATGGACCAGGAAGTCAAAATCGCTCTGGAACAAGCCAGGCTGAGGGTCCCCTGCGTTGCTACACAGAGCTACTGGCCTTTGGCTCCTTTTACTCCCAGTCACCAGCAGTCCTCCAGAGCTGCAGCCCACCTGGAACTTTTATGTCAGTTGTTTGGCCAGTTTGCCCCTACCCAGCTTAATAGTTTATGCTGCCTTCACTTTTGCGGAATGGTGCGAAATTCCCAGACAGGATGAGGAAGACAAAACAGATGGGAAAACGTTTGAAACTTAGGTCATAACTGAATTCCCCCACACCAGGCCCATTTGGGCTTTATGAACAGAAGAAGAAGAAGAAGAAGAAGAAGAAGGAAGAAGAAGAAGAAAGAAGAAGAAAGAAGGAGGAGGAGGAGGAGGAGGAGGAGGAAAAAAAAAGGAGGAGGAGGAGGAGGAGGAGGAGGAGGAGGAGGAGGAGATTGGATTTATACCCCGCCCTTCACTCGGAGTCTCAGAGCCGCTTACAAACACCTTTCCCTTCCCCTCCCCACAACAGACCCCCTGTGAGGTAGGTCTCTGTGAAGCGGCCTTAATCAAATCGCACCATCAGTCCATCAAAGCCAGCCTTGTTGTCTACTCAGTGGCTCTCTCAGGCTGAGGTCTTTTCCATCACCTCCTATCTGATCCTTTCAACTGGAGGAGCTGGGGATTGAACCCGAGACCTTTCGCATGCCAGGAAAATGCTTCACCACTGAGCCCCGGCTCCCCCCCCCACGGATCAATAGCAGCAGAAGGCCCAAAAGCTAGGAAGCGGATGATTCTATTTACTACTCTAAAGGCCAAACTTCCCGTTCCCCGGTGACAGTAACAAATAGCCGCACTAAGAACCTATGCAGGATTTTCTTCCCCAGCTTGCCCTGAGTAGCTGATGCCACTCCAGATTGCCACGCAGAATAATTCACTTGACTGACATATTGATAAATGGCTCACCGAAATCCTTGTCCGGGGAACAAACTGAGCACGCTCCGGTTCTCAGGCTGTTGCCAGATGGCAGATCCTCACACGGTTGGCTGAGCAGGAGAGCTAAGCCACAAGCAAGTAGGGAAGATACTGCATGGGATAAGCACCTACTGTAGACGGCGGGTAGGAATGCTCGCTCTTTTTGAAACTGTGCGACGGGGGGAATCTGCCAGTGCCAAGCTTACCACTTGGCCTAGCAGCAATCTGTATCCAGATCCACCTCTGCATGTGGCTAACAGGTGTCAGGTGCAGAATCGGCAAGCCCAATACCTGAAAAAAGCCCGGGATGGAAGCTACTGCAGCGTGCCAAATAAGGGGGAAAGGATTTGTGAAACTTTCTGGCTGATCCGTTTCCCTAGTAGCCTGTCCTTTCTTTTTTTCCCACCAAGTTGCAGCCAACTTATGGAGACCCCATAGGGTTTTCAGGGCAAGAGATGTTCAGCGGTAGCTTGCCACGGCCTGGCTCTGTATAGTGAGTCTGGTATTCCTTGGCAGTCCCCCAGCCAAATGTTAACCAGGGTTGTCCCTGTTTAGCTCCCAAGATCTGGCAGGATCGGGCTAGCCTGGCCTATTAGGTAAAGGCAAAGGTTTCCCTCGCTCGAAAGCCAGTCGAATCCGACTCCAGGGGGCGGTGCTCATCTCCGTTTCCAAGCTGAAGAGCCAGCATTGTCTGAAGTCATTTCCGTGGTCATGTGGCTGGCATGACTAAATGCCGAGGCGCACGGAACGCTGTTCCCTTCCCACCGAAGTGGTACCTAATTATCGACTTGCCATTTCTTGCTTTCGAACTGCTAGGATGGCAGGAGGTGGGGCCAGAGACGGGAGCTCACTCCGTCATGCGGCATTGCGGTCTGTAGTTCAGCATCTTAACCACTTGCCTGGCCTATTACCCTTCCATAAAACTCTCTCTTTCACACAGATTTACAAAGAAATGAACAGAGGTTTGGCTCTGACCAAGGGAGATGGAGTGCAACTTAGCTAGCTGACAAGTTTTCGAGACCCCAAAAGACAGAGTCTTATCAGAGTCTGGGACCAGCGTATCTGTGGCACCATCTCTCCCAGTATGTCCCTCCAAGAGCATTATGCTCAGCCAGTGACGACTGGCTGGTGATCCCCGGCCTGAACCATCCGGCTATTCTCGACCAGGGAGACGGCTTCTTCAGTCATAAGAACATAAGAACATAAGAGATGCCAATGTTGGATCAGGCCAAAGGCCCATCCAGTCCAACACTCTGTATCACACAGTGGCCAGAAATACCAGTGCCATCAGGAGGTCCACCAGTGGGGCCAGGACATTAGAAGCCATCCCACTGTTGACCCCCCCAAGCACCAAGATGACAGAGCATCACTTGCCCCAGAGTCCCTATCTATACCTTGTGGCTAATAGCCACTGATGGACCTCTGCTCCATATGCTTATCTAATTCCCTTTTGAAGCCGTCCATGCTTGTAGCCACCACCACTTCCTGTAGTGAATTCCAAGTGTTAATCACTCTTTGGGTGAAGAAGTACTTCCTTTTATCCGTTCTAACCCGACCGCTCTGCAATTTCATGGAGTGCCCACGAGTTCTTGTATTGTGACTGGCCCCGATCTGGTGGAACTCTCTGTCAAGTAAGACACGGGCCCTGCAGGACCTGAAACAATTCCACAGGGCTTGTAAGACACAGATGTTCCACACCAGGCATATGGTCGGGGATCAGTTTCCCTCTAAGCCAAGTTAGTGTGAGCTAGCTCAGATTTTTAGCCTCTGGCTCACACATTTTTTCTTCGCTCAGGAAGGAGGGCTCTAGAGCAAACTCATTTATGCAGCAGCCAAATCGCTCACTCACAACGTTAATGCCAGCAGCTCAAGAAGTAGAATTTTTGCTCATAAGACTCCACATATTAGAGGGGGTGTTGTCGGGGATAGCAGTGGTCTAAAGAGCATTGGCATCCGTCCTTGTGGTTTCTGCTCCCCTCTTGCCTGTCCTCTCCAGATTGTTTCCACCTGTAATGCATTGGTTTTTATTATGCACCAGTATTGATTGTTTCTTTTAGTATTGTAAAGTTAAATTGTTAACTATTTATTATGATGTAACCCGCCCTGGGGGGCCGCGGTGGCTCAGAGGTTAAGACAGTGAGCTGCAAACTGGAAGACTGGTAGTTCAGCAGTTCGAGACCCGAGTGCTGCGTGACAGAGTGAGCTCCCGTCTCTGGTCCAAGCTCCTGCCAACCTAGCAGTTCGGAAGCAAGAAATTGCAAGTAGATAATTAGGTACCGCTTTGGTGGGAAGGTAACAGCGTTCCGTGCGCCTCGGCGTCTAGTCATGCCGGCCACATGACCACGGAAACTTCTTCGAACAGTGCTGGCTCTTTGGCTTGGAAATGGAGATGAGCACCGGCCCCTAGAGTCGGATTCGACTAGCTTTCAAGCAAGGGAAACCTTTACCTTTACCTAGCCCGCTCAGGAAGGGCGAGCTAGAAATCGAAAGAATACATAATTTTTATCTGAAATAAATTTCTCAAAAGGCGGGCCATTTGTTCCATTCAGGGTGTTCCCTTGCTCCATGAGGAGTTTGGAAAGTTGCAAAGGTAAGGGCATAGGGACTGTGGTCTATATGACTGTACCACTGCCTATCACTTGAAGTATGCTATGACTGCATAGTTTCTACAGCATTTAATGTGTCGTGTTTAAATGCTTATGCTCTGCTTCAGCTCTGTTTTAGGTTTCAGCCTGTTGTCAGATTTCTTTATTCCAGACCCTCTTTTGCACTGCTCACCGGAGGGCCCGTCCTTTTGATGGTGCCCGTCCCACTGTGTCTAAATATTAAACACTAAATGTAATCTGCCTTGAGTCTTGGTGAAAAAGACGGACTACAAATGACGTACAGAAATCATGTGAAATACTTTGACTGAAACAAAGCTCGACTCCAGTGGTGCCTTAAAGAACAACAGAGTTTTATTCAAGGTGTACGCTTTTGTGTGCAGGCACACTTCCTCAGATACACTGAAATGGAAGTTACCAGTCCATACATATAGGCAGAGGACAAGTGACTCACAACAGTGAACAGCAAATTAGCATACAGCTTAATAAAGTTGTCTGACAGATGCTGGGTCCTCTACCTATATGTATGGACTGGCTACATCCATTTTCAATGCATCTGAAGAAGTGTGTGTGCACACGAAAGCTTATACCTTGAATAAAACTTTGTTGGTCTTCGGGGTGCCACTGGACTCACATTCTCTACTGCTGCTTCAGACTAACACAGCTACCCACCTGAAGCTAATTTGACTGAAACACACTACTATACAAACTATTAAGTTTCATGCAATGCTCCTTTTGAGCAGCCTTCTATGATTTTACCTTCTAGCATATCAGTCGGAAGCACAGAGGGCGCGTTCAGACAGGCAGCTAAAACCACAATTGGCCCGGCTCTAATTTGATCCTGATCTTTTTGATCCGGCGTTGCATGACCAGACAGCTCCCCTTACCGTGCGCTTACTCCATGGTGGATTGTCTAGACGGCATCCACCTGAAAGAGCCGCACGGTCGTGTGTTTTTTCAAAAATTCTGTTTGCGCATGCGCACCCGTGCCTCAACGCGTACTTGTTTTTCCAGACTTTAACTAGTCACTTTTAAGTACGGCCCCGAAGCGCGGCATGTTTCCCAGATGTTGGTGTCTGGTCATGACCTTTAAATCCTCCAGGCACTTGTGCCTGGCACAGATCTAAAAACCCGTCTGATCGGGACCAGAGTGTGGAGAACCATCACGTTTCTGTCCCCTAGCGGCCTGGGCCCCTGGAGGAAATGGATGCTTTGGAGGGTGGATTCTCCGGCCTCGCACCCCACTGAGGTCCCTCTCCTCCCCAGGCTCCGGCCCCGAATCTTCAAGCACTTCCCAACCTGGAGCTGCCAACTCCCCCCCCCCTTTGCTGGTGGCCAGGGGGAGGGGCAAAGAGAGAAGGGAACACAGCGCACAGGGTGCTAAAAATACAAAAGAACCACTGTGTCTAAATATTAAACACTAAATGTAACAAAATTAAACTGTAAACATTATTTAGAATAAAGTATTTTCAATTGAAAATTGAGACTGCCAGGAGATCAAATCAGTCGATCCTAAAAGAAATCAACCCTGACTGTTCCCTGGAAGGCCAGACACTGAAGCTGAAACTCAAATACTTTGGCCACCAAATGAGAAGGGAGCACTCACTGGGGAAGACCCTGACGCTGGGAAAGACTGAAGGTCAAAGAAGAAAGAGACAGCAAAGGATGAGAGGGTTAGACAGTGTCATTGAGGCAACGAATGAAATTAAACAAACTCCAGAAGACAGGAGGAACTGGCGTGATGTGGTCCATGGGGGTCGCGAAGCATCGGACTTGACTGTGCAACTGAACAACAACAAAATTTTCAATTCTATTTTTTGCTGTTTGTATTATTTTATATATAGTTTATACTCCCCACTTTGCGGGGAGGGCGGGGTATAAATCTTAATAAATAAATAAAAAAATAAATAAATACTGTATAATGTGGATTGGATTACCAGATGTGATCCGTGGGGTCGCGAAGAGTCAGACTCGACAGTGCAACTGAACAACAACAAAAACAAACCATTTCAAAGGAGAAAACAGACACACACAAACATCAACATTTTTTAAAATCCAAGCCAAGAAACGTCAGTTTGCTCCACAAAGAAATATACACTAGCAGCCAAAACAATAAAAATAAAAATCACTGCTCTGGCAACACCAGTTAATCTTCAGCTTTTGAAACCATGTGACGGAAGATGACGCATTCCCTCACAAGAAAATTAAGGCAATGAGATGACATTTTGTAGTCAGACACTTGTTAGGAGGAGCTTTTAATACAAGTGGTTCTATTTGCACCTTTCTTGGGGTGGAGGTAGATGAAGCAGCTCTCGAGCACGCAAGCAGATTAAGTGTAACCACCAGCCACAATAGGCGAAAGGTTAAGCGGCAAGACAGTAAGAGAATAAACGAGTTAAAAGTAGAATTCCTGTTTGCTCCTGGAAAACGTATTTACAGTAAAGTGGTACATTCCCATAAACCCAAAACTCATATTCATCACCATTTAAAAGGGGGAGGGGGTCTGACACAGGGTTACCAGCCCTCAGGTAGGACCTAGAGAGAAGAAGAAGAAGAGGAGGAGGAGGAGGAGGAGGA
>NW_015159783.1:111476-120599 GCF_001447785.1 Gekko japonicus
CTATTACACTTGGTCTTCAGCAGGGGTCATTTCATAGAAAAAGAGGTGCAAGAGCTCATTAGCATAACTTATTTGCATATGCCACATCACTGGAAGTTTGTCAGAAGGCAACACCCACTGCTCAGGCTCCACTGAACTGTTTTGGACTGCTAGCTATTGGGGGGGACGGGGACATGCAGATCTGTCCTCGCAGAGGAGGGAGAGCTTGTACCTGAATAAAGCTTGGTCTTAAAGGTGCCACTGGACTGTTTTGGGGCAGGGGGCTCTGCAACTTACCTAGCTGCTTCTTGCTCTGACTGAGGGCTGCTGGGAGCAGGGGGTGGAGCTTGTTGCATGTGCCCGCCCCTGGGCTCTTTACTGCCGGAGCTCCGCTCCTGTGCGCTCCACAGGAAATAACCCCTGGTCTTCAGGCAACAGAGATTGGTTCCCATGGAGAAAATGCTGCTTTGGAGGGTGGACTCCGCAGCATTGTACTCTGTTGCTGTCCCTCTCCCTCCCCAAACTCCACCCTCTCCAGGCTCCACCCCCAAATCTTCCAGGCATTTCCTTACCCAGAGCTCGCAACCCTAATTATAACCCACTGAGGTCACTCCCCTACCCAAATACTGCCCTCCCCAGAGTCCTTCGGGAACTTCCCAACCCTAATCCCCTCCCTTTAAACAATTCTTGATTACCCTGTTCATCTGCTGAACTAAAGAGAATTCTGCTATCCTAAGATCCACTTAACTTTGCATTTTACAAAATACAGGGGTTTCCATTTATCTCTGCTGGCTCTCATAGACAGAAATCAACAAAGGATGGAAAAAATCCTTTCCCCACACACACACGAAGCAGGATCTCTTCTACTGTTAAAACCTGCATAATCAGAGCAAGAATACACAGAACTCGGTTTAAGAAAAATTCTTTATCTACCAGAACCAAACTGGGTAAAAGAGAATTTCTTTCTTTTTTAAGGTCAGCTTTAAAACAATAGCGTCGTTATCCATGTGTATCTTATAGGTTGTTTTCTACTGTGGTGCCACTAAAACAAAAATAGACCTCAACCACAGGAGGGGGAAAATGCCTTGTTATTATGGTGGTTAAATTTCTAGGCTACTGACCCCAGCGTTAGAACCAATTACAGTCCAGCTCAACAGTTTAATCTTTTCCTTTCACAGATGTGATCTTGGAGAGTCTCTGCTAGATTAAAAATCAGAACAGATACTGGCTTTCACTCTGGGTAGCTTCCTCTCCAAGCTGAGATCTTTTTGATAGGGAAATTTCTTTTAAAATGAGGGAAATTTATTCAACTAGCTGTGCAGAACCCATTGATGCTGTCTCAACTGTTTAAAGGGAGGGGATTTGGGCTGCCACCTCTGGGTTGGGAAGTTCCCGAAGGACTCTGGGGAGGGCAGTATTTGGGTAGGGGAGTGACCTACGTGAAGAGTAGAAGTCGCCCATTCGCTAAAGAGAGAATTTTCTTGTAATTAAAAATAATTTGCAGTTTTAAATGGCTAAATGTGGGACTAATATAATTATTTTTGATAGGGTTCATCCAATCGCAGCCTTTGGAGGGAGAATGCTTAGAAAATGAATTAAAAGCAAACTAATCCTTACTTATGCTGCACTTTAATGTTTTAATTTGTATGTAATGTTTTAATTGCTAATTATGAAATCTATCACAGCAAAGCTTCAGGGATAAGTATCTGGAATAAAAAGGGAGAGAGGAAGTTTTGCACTTTCTGTAAGAAAAAATAATAATTTCCCAAGTTTTCCCCACCCCCCTAGTTTCCTCAAGCCTTAAAAAAAAAAAAAATCAGAATTCAAAGCCCCCCCCCATTATACTAGAATTAACTACTTTGGCGTGGTGTTAAGTGCACGGACTCTAATCTGGGAGAACCAGGTTTGATTCCCCACTCCTCCACTTGTACCTCCTGGATGACCTTGGGCAAGCCATAGTTCTGGCACAGCTGTTCTTGAAAAGGAACAGTTTCTGTCAGATCTCTCTCAGCCCCACCCACCTCCCAGAGTGTCTGTTGTGGGGACGGGAAGGGAAAGGGGATTGTAAACCGCTCTGAGACTCCTTCGGGTAGTGAAGGGTGGGGTATAAATCCAATCTCCTCCTACATGGAAATCCACAAAACAAAAACTGATGAAAATGGACTAGGTCTAAGAGCTGCCCACGTCCAGGTGGGACCTGGAGATCTCCTGGAATTAAAATTGATCTCCACAGTAGCAAAATCAGTTCCCCTGAAGAAAATGGTTGCTTCGGAGGGTGGACTCTAAGCCATTATACCCTGCTGAGGCCCCTCCCCTCCACAAACCCCGCCCTCCTACATCTCCAGGAATTTCCCAGCCACTCTTAACCACTCCATCAAACTGGCTCTGGAATCCCTGTGCTTGCTTTCATGAAGAAAATATGGGGGGGGGGATCATTTTGCAAGCACTCCTTGAAGTAAATAACGAAAGAGGAAATGTTTTAGAACCGGGAGAAAAGCAATATTTGTTCCCTTTCCAAGGGCCAGGGCATGTAATAAGAAGTTCTTTGTGAACAGGATTAGATATGGGATTAGATAGATTCATGGAAGATAAATCTATCAATGGTTACTGAGGTCTACATTTAGAGGTGCTAAGCCTCTGAATCCCAGAGCCAGGAGGCAACATCAGGGGAAGGCCTCGGTCTCTTTGCCCTGTGGTTGCCCGTCCAGAAGAACTAGTTGCCCACTGTGTGAGACAGGATGCTGGACTAGATGGACCCTCACTGGTCTGATCCAGCAGGGCTCTTCTTAGGTTCTTATAGACACAAACACATGTAAAACTGCCTTATGATGAATCAGACCATGGTCTCAGGCAGAGGTCTCCTGCCTGGTCCTCTTAACCGGAGATGCCAGGGATTGAACCTGGGACCTTCTGCATTGGCCGCTCTGCTCTGTTGTTGGCCCTCCAGAGGAACAGACTGGCCACTGTGTGAGATAGGATGATGGACTGGATGGACCAGACGGTCTGATCCACCAGGGCTTCTCTTATGTTCTTATTGCCCTACACAGGTGGATCTCTTTACCTTTGGTGAGTATACCAAAATTTGAGTCTGAGCCCAAGCCTTTAAATTATCTCAGTAACCACGGGCAATAAATAGATGGCCATTTGATGATATTCCCCATATGTCCCCCAGAGAGCACTGTGGTCAGGCTCAGAACACCGCCTGACTCTCCCTGGTTCGAAAGAAGTCAGACTGGCTATCACCAGAGCCAGGGCCTTCTCAGTGGCGGCCCCACACTGGTGGGGTGAGCTCCCGGAGGATATCAGGGCCCTGCGGGACCTCTTACAGTTCCGCAGGGCCTATAAAATGGAGCTCTTCCACCAGGCTTTCGATTAGGAGCTGCCACTAGGAGCCCTTCTCATCAGCGAGGGGCCAGGATTCAAATCTTGGCCTCTCACCTAGAAGGTGGCAGTTCTTGAGGGCCCAGCAGTAGGCGTAGAAGCACTCCTCCAGGGCCCGGGGGAAGGGGGCTTCGGGCGCCAGTGAGTAGTCGATGGAGAGGATCGGGGCATCCAGCTCCTGTGCCCAGGCTTTCAGGTAGGGCTCGTGCGACTTGGAGGTCTGGGCCACGAAGCCGCCGCCGTGGATGTGCACCACCAGGAACGGTGAGCGGGGCAGCGGCTTGGTCTTCCAACGCAGCTCCAGGGCCAGGGATCCTTCGGGACGCACCAGGCTGGCCAGCTCCTCGCTGTCCTGGAGACGGGGAAAAGCAGCCAAGTGTGATGCCGAGGGACCCAGCTGGCGCCTGCCTGCGTCTCCCAGCAGTACCAGTCCCCCGGGGGCCCTCTGGTCTCTCTAGGCATATGATCTCATTGTGGGAACTGCCCTGCTGGCAGGTGGGGAGCCGTACGTGGAAAAACACACGGCACATGTCAAAAACGATGACGACCGAGAGAAGGCCGGGTTAGATTCTTTACCCTGGCCCGTAGC
Organism: Gekko japonicus; assembly: GCF_001447785.1. Taxonomy (NCBI): domain Eukaryota; kingdom Metazoa; phylum Chordata; class Lepidosauria; order Squamata; family Gekkonidae; genus Gekko; species Gekko japonicus. The sequence goes on from NW_015159783.1 coordinate 115,426, forward strand.
CACGATTTTGTGGCTTGTGGGGCAAATTTTTTTCCTGGTGGGGCAGAAGGTCTCAGTGCAGAAAGAAAAGCCAGAATTCTTCTCTCTCTGCGTCTTCTCAAGCTGTCTCTTCTACACAGGTGTTCTTATGCTAGCAATCAGCCTATTAACCATTTAGCCAATAGAAAGCTGTTGCCAGGATAGATCTCTGAGCTGCAAGCTGTCCACCACTTTAGACGACAGTCCTCAGCATGCTGCAAGTTAATCACTCCTGCCAGCCTAAGCAACAATTCTGAGAACAAGCCGGCAGGTGGGGGTGATGACTTCTCTAGTCAAGAAAGCTAAGACTTGGGCAGAAAAACTCCCTTAAAGGAGACCAGTTTCTTGACACCGAGTTAGAAGGGGTCCTAGAGGTCACCTACTCCAACCCCCTTGCTCAGTGCGGGAATCAGTCAACTACAGCACCCCACTCTGCTTACAGGACCACACGCCTTTAAAAACATGTTTAAAAATGATTTTTAAAAGAATTTACAGGAGAAATTCTCGTGGAGCTGTGCCTTTAAGAAAGGGGGCAGAGCCCCCCCCAAACCCCACTGTAGCAATGGGCTACCCCATCCTGCCCGCAAGCTCCGATGCAGCCCAGGAAACCTCACCGTGGGCTTCTACAGATGGCCCCGAAAGCAGGGGTCCCTCCACCATTGTTCCCTCTAAGCTGAGTTAGCATGAGCTAGCGTAGTTTTTTAGCCTCCAGCTCACAGATTTTTGCCTTAGCTCAGGAAGGAGGGCTCCGGAGCAAACTAATTTACACAGTGGCCGAATCGCTCGCTCACAGCTTTAATGCCAGTAGGTCACAAAGTAGAATTTTTGCTCACAAGACTCCACAGCTTAGAGGGAGCATCGGTCCCCACCCGTTTTGAGCTGAACATAACTCAAGCATTTAAGGTGTTAGCAATGACTTTTTCTTTTCTTAATCTTTTTTATACCTTTTCCCCCCAGCAATTTTAACAACAACGTTTGGCACTTGAAAGAGTCACAAAACGAAACAGGGGTCAAATAACATAAACAGTTTCGACACACCACTTTAAAAGATTAAAATAGCTACTATGAATTCACATACTTGAAGATATACTGTCATTAAAAACGGTTTTAGCTTATGGAACTATTAAAAGAACAATAAGTTTCTATATAATGGGTTATTTGGGACTGTCTCACTATTTTCTAAGTAACTAATCGTAGGGAACCACACCGCCTAAAACCACCGTTTATATTTTTCTGACTGTAAAGCTAAAGACTTGTATGACTAGAAGGGCTATTTTTGGGCAGGAACGCACAGGAACGGAGTTCCGGCTGGCTCCCAAGTTGGCCCCGCCCAGCAGGAGCTCATTAGCGTAATAGGCCACACCCAACAGCAGGAACTCATTAGGACTGGCTACATTAGGGGTGTGTGGCCTAACATGCTAAGGAGTTCCTGCTCCAAAAAAAGCCCTGGGTTTTGACAACAAACAAGGTCAACAGCATAACAAGCAAAAGGTGGGTGTGGCTGGATGACCACACTTCTGGTAGCACGGGGGTGTGGCCTAATATGCTAATGGGTGGTGCAGTCAGGGGTGTGTGGCCTAATATGCTAATGTGTGGTGCAGTCAGGGGTGTGTGTGCTAATGAGTTTCTGCTGCTGGGTGTGGCCTATTATGCTAATGAGTTCCTGCTGGACTTTTTCTACAAAAAAAGCCCTGATGACTAGCAATGAGTTTCAAGGCCTTGAGTGGCCAGGGACCCAAGTACCTTTGGGACCGTCTCCTCTAATATGTCCCCAGAAGAATGCTGAGATCACACAACAACAATTCGCTGGTGATCCCCAGCCAGTTTGGTGTCGTGGTTAAGTGCGCGGACTCTAATCTGGGAGAACCGGGTTCGATTCCCCACTCCTCCACTTGCACCTGGCTGGATGGCCTTGGGCAAGCCGTAGCTCTCATAAGAGCTGTCCTTGAAAAAAGAGCCGTTTCTGTCAAGAGTTCTCTCAGCCCCACCTGCCTCACAGGGTGTCTGTTTTGGGGAGGGGAAGGGAAAGGAGTTTGTAAGCCGCTCTGAGACACCTTTGGGTAGTGAAGGGCGGGGTAGAAATCCAATCTCCTCCTCCTCCTCCTCCTCCAGGTCTAGCAGTCCTCGACCGGGGCCGGGGCCTTTTCGGTCATGGCCCCGATCTGGTGGGACTCTCTGCCGAATAACATCAGGGACCTGTGGGATCTGATGCAATCCCGCAGGGCCCAGGAGGCAGAGATGTCCCGCCAGGCTTCTAGTCAAGGGCAGCAACTAGAAGTTAAGACTGGCGCCCCCTTTTTCTCTTCTGTGCCCCCCACGTACCCGCCCCTGCCCTGCGGGGACGACAGAGGATTATTCATCGCCATCTGATTGGTTTTAATCCTCTGTTGTAATCAGTCATTTTAATTCTATACCGATTGCATCGTTAAACGTCTACAGTGTTGTACATCGGCCACAGCCCGCCCTGCAGGGGTCAGCAATTCGGAAGTCTGATAAAATCAAGAAAATAAAATAGGTAAAACTCAACCCCAGAGGTGCCCAAGGCCACATGTGGCCGCTCTCTGCCCCTTACCTGTCCCTCCCGCAGCTCGTAGGAGATCAGCCTCATCTGGATGGATCCGGGTCCGCTGTGGGCCACCGGGGGTGTGATGGTCACGGACAGCTTGGGGTCAGCGGCCAGCGGCAGCTCGAAGGAGTCAGGCGGCACGGACAGCGCCCGGGAGACCTGGACCTGGGAGGAGGTCATGCTGGCCAGGGACTGCAAGGAGAGCACAGACTGCAAGGAGAGCACAGACGGCCCGTGACCCGCTGGAGCAACGGCTTCTCAAACTTCCCCACTTCTATAGATCTGGGTGGGCGGCCAAGTGGGCCGGAAGCAGCGGGACAAAGACTGACCCCAGTGGCACCTTTGAGACCGACAACGTTTTATTCAAAGGGTCAGCTGTCGTGGGCGTGCAACCTGCGCATGCCCGCGAGAGCTTACGCCTTGAATAAAACGCTTGCGCGTGCACATGACAGCGTATACCTTGAATGAAATGCTTGTGCGTGCCCACAAAAGCGTATACCTTGAGTAAAAAAGCTTGGCAATGCGCACGAAAGCTTACACCTTGAATAAAACGCTTGTGTGTGCACGAGAAAGCGTATACCTTGAATGAAACGCTTGTGCATGACCACAAAAGCTTATATCTTGAATGAAATGCTTGTGCATGACCATGAAAGCTTACACCTTGAATGAAATGCTTGTGCATGACCATGAAAGATTACACCTTGAATAAAACGCTTGTGCGTGCACAAGAAAGTGTATACCTTGAATGAATGCTTGTGCATGCCCACAAAAGCTTATACCTTGAATAAAACGCTTGTGCATGCACATGAAAGCATATACATTGAATAAATCGTTTGTGCATGCCCACGAAAGTGTATTATCTTGAATAAAGTACCTGTGCATGCCCACAAAAGCTTATACCTTGAATAAAACACTTGTGCACGCACATGAAAGCATATACATTGAATAAAACACTTGTGCACGCACATGAAAGCATATACATTGAATAAAACGCTTGTGCACCCACACGAAAGCTTATAGCTCAAATAAAACTTTATTGGTCTTAAAGCTGCCACCAGACTCAAACTTCCCCCCTACTTCTAACCCTACTGCGTTTCTCGGGACCTGCCTTGCGACGAACGCCTCCGTTTTACTTTCTCCCGTCCCAACACAAAAACCTCAGAAATTGCCCATCAGTGGAACATTATCTTGTGTCTTGGTCAGGTTTCGTAATTTAAAAAAATATATAATTGAGCAATCTCATTATACGGCCTTTATACCAAGGGCCTTATCAAGCTATTACGTTTACTGAGAACAGGCAGGTGGGCATGCACCGAAGTCTGGAAACCGGAGCTCAGACCATAAATAAGTGACGGGCTAAATACAGCCACGAAAGTCTACTGAAACGGACTCTGTTGCAGAGATCTCAAAGTACTGAGAACGTCATGAGAATTTGGGGCGGTGTGACTATAAAAACTGAACGTTTCCATGCGGTGGAAAAGCGGTGCGGAAAACTGCATGAATGTGACCAGTCAAATTTGGAGGCTGTATAAATGGCGTTGTCGTTTCTCCTTTCCTTCTTATCTTTCTTCTGCTTTTCCGTATCGCAGGGTTGGAAGGGTCCGCAGAGGCCACCTAGTCCACCCCCTGCTCAAACAGAGGTGCTTTGCCATCGCCTGCCTCTGCGTAGCGACCCTTTTTGTCCTCCTGCGACCCCTTTTCTTCATGGGATAAGAACAGCAGCAGTTGCTCCTGAGCTGGATGAGAGCCCTGGACGGGCCGGGGCCGGCCCACGGGCCGTATATTTGACACCCCCTGCTTTAGAGTGACTATCCAGGGCACCATCCCCTGCAAGGAATACCTAAGGCACAGGTCCCTCCCCAAGGCGTCAGCAAGCGAGCCACCCCCTCCCTGGGGACTGGGGCACACAGCAACCACTTCACTTTCGACTGCCCCCCATTCGTGTCCCGGGGTGGGCAACCCATCACACCGCCCCTGTCACTGTCTCCACCCCAGCTCCTCTTCTCTCCTACGCTCACGCCCAACGCCTCCATTCTGTTCTCCCTCCCCAAACACCCCCAATACTTGACGGTAGCCCCCCTCGAGATCCCCTTCCCCCGACCGTCCTGACTGCCCGTGCCCCACCCACCCCCCGGGTGGACGCGGCTACTCACGGCCAGCAGCTCCATCTCGGTGAGGTTCCAGAAGGTCTTCCAGAAGTGCACGTCCAGGTTCTGCGTGATGCGCTCGAACTCTATCCCCCGCAGCTCGGGGTCGATGGCGAACTTGCCGCTGGTAAAAAGCGAGCTCGCCGCCACACCTGCAAGGACCAGGGAGAGGACTGGAGCGCGGGAGAAACCTCGGCTTCCGAATTCAAGGGAGGAGCAACCCCGTGGGGACGGTGGGAAGTGCCGTCGAGTCGCAGCCGACTTATGGCGACCCCACGGGTTTTTCAGTGTGGGTGGCCAGGGGTCATTTCCTGCGGGAGCGCACGGGAGCGGAGCTCCGGCAGTAAAGGGCCCAGGGGGCGGGCACAGGCAACAAGCCCCACCCCCTGCTCCCAGCGGCCCTCAGTCAGAGCAAGAAGCAGCCAGGTAAGCTGCAGAGCCTC
>NW_015159783.1:121004-121137 GCF_001447785.1 Gekko japonicus
CATTGTCTGCCTCTGCATAGCGACCTTGGACTTCCTTGGTGGTCTTCCATCCAAGGACTAACCAGGGCTGGCTTGGCTTAGCTTCTGAGATCTGATGAGATCGGCCAGCCTGGATCATTTACGTTGAGGCGAG
>NW_015159783.1:122322-134607 GCF_001447785.1 Gekko japonicus
ATGAGGCAAGAGACAATCAGAGGTTGTTCGCCATGGCCTACCTCTGTGTAGCAACCTGGGACTTCCTTGGTGGTCTCCCATCCAAGTACTAAACCAGGGCTAGCTTGGCTTAGCTTCTGAGATCTGATGAGATCGGCCAGTCTGGGCTATTTAAGATGAGGCAAGAGACAATCAGAGGTTGTTCGCCATGGCCTACCTCTGCATAGCAACCCTGGACTTCAATTCCTCCCTGCCCCCAAGTACAAAAAGGGGGAAGGCGAGGGGGGGGGGGAAGCACACCGCTAGTAGCAGACTGGGAGGTCCAAGAAACGGCCTGCGACTCGATAGCAAACCTCACCGGGTCACTTTAAGACAAACATATCCTGGTGTACAGTGAAGGCAGGGCATACTGCAGAGGGGTTTCCGCTGGGCAAGCCCGACGCAGTCGAGGCTCGCCGTTTTGACAGAGCAGGCGGCCATTCCCGCCTGGGTGCAATGCCTGATGGGAAGGGAAGGACCAAGAGGTGTGTCATGGGAGGGACAGGCGTTGTGGTGCTGGCTGGGCACGACGGGCCATTCGTGAATCGCCCGGGGCGTTTCCCGGAGTCCCTTACTCACTGAGGCCGGACTGGTGCCGTTTGTAGTTTTCCCCAAAGGAGATGAGGCTGATCGCGATGGTCTGCAGGAAGGGCCGGATGGAGGGGGCGAACTGAGGCAAAAGGAGAAGAAGGGAAGGTTAGAGGAGAGGCGCTGCCCCCCCCCCCAATTCCATCCCCGGGTGGTTCGTTCTGAGCCGGAGCCGTCGGCAGCCAGCACTGACCCATAAAGGGTCTTTTTGGAATAGGGTGGCCTGCTCCTAAATTGAGAAATACCTGGAAATGTTGGAGGTAGAACCTGAGGGGGGTGAGGCAGGTCCGTAGCGACAGTGGGGCATTTAGGGGCAGTGCCCTCTCACTCATGGCCCACGCCCCACAACTCCCGCCGGCCTGCTCTTGGTTGAGAAAGACCTGGAAATTTTGGGGTAGACCCTGAGGAGGGTGGGGCAGGCCTGTAGCCGCAGTGGGGCTCACACGCTAACGAAGACCTTGGGTTCTGTTATTAGAGAGTCAACACGGCATGTTTCCTTCAAGAGTTGGTAAGTCGTAATGGATAAGAATCGTGATTGGTACACGCTCAGATAAGGCAAATCTTGTGAAACGAATTGTTTGCATTGCGCAGCATTCATTAGCGTGTGAGCGAGAACAGAAGAGAATTTTCTACAGACTTATCACAGTAAACGATTTTGCAACATATCTTTATTGACTCTTCGTTATTTTTGTCACAGATGTTGTCGTCGGATTTACAAACTCCAGGTGGTGGCTGGAGATCTAGCATTACAACCAAGGTTCGTTTGGGGCCGGAGCGCGCCGGAGCGCCACTCCCGGGAGCCCAGGAGTGGGCACAAATGGTGGTGGCGTCAAGCCCCACCCCCAGCTCCCTGCTCCCCAGCTTCTTCTCTCTAGAGTCCCGCCACAGCAGCGGCGCGACACCAGAGAGAAGGGGTTTAAACTTTAAACCCCTTCTGTTTTCGCTTCCCTCCCCCAGCCCACCTTAGCAGGCCAGCTGGGGAAGCGAAAGGGGGGGGCATCTTCAAAAGCCTCCCATTCCCCAGCCAGCCTGCCAAGGCGGGCTGGGGGGAGGGAAGCAAAGAGAGCGGGGGTTTAAAATTTAACACACTTAAGCTTAAAAGTTAAATCCCAGGAGAACTCCAGCCACCACCTGGAGGTTGAAGTAAACAAAAAAACAACGGTGATATCATTACATCAGTGTGGTGTAGTGGTTAAGTGTGCGGACTCTAATCTGGGAGGACCGGGTTTGATTCCCCACTCCTCCACTTGCACCTGCTGATGTGACCTTGGGTCAGTCACAAGCTCTGGCACAGCTGTCCTTGAAAAAGAGCAGTTTGTGTCAGAGCTCTCTCAGCCCCACCTACCTCTCAGGGCGTCTGTTGTGGGGAGGGGAAGGGAAAGGAGTTTGTGAGCCGCTCTGAGACTCCAAGTGAAGGGCGGGCTATAAATCCAATCTCCTCCTCCTCCTCCTCCTCCTCCTCCATCTATTCAAGGATTATTGTCAAGCATTTATATCATGGTACCTATTACAAAACACATGCCGGTGCAAAATAATACTAGCATTTTAAAGCGTCCTTGTAAACCAAACTGCCCGTACTCAAAGTTCCTCTGAATGATACAGCTCAAAGTGGCTTAACACAGTCCTTCTTTGACGCAGAGGTAAAATATTCCAAATATCTGATCAGCCATGACAGCTGATCAGATAGTTGGAATATTTTACCTCCATGTCAAAGAAGGACTACTTTGAGCTGTATTTTTCAGAGGAACTTTGAGCAAGGACAGTTTGGTTCACAAGGACACTTTAAACATTTGTATATTTTGAATTAGGGGCCACGGTGGCTCAGAGGTTAAGACGCTGAACTGCAGACCGGAAGGTATGTAGCTCAGCAGTTTGAGACCCGAGTGCTGCGTGATGGAGTGAGATTCCGTCTCTGGCCCCAGCTGCTGCCAACCTAGCAGTTCGAAAGGAAGTAATCGCAAGTAGATAAAGAGGTACCACTTCGGTGGGAAGGTAGCAGCGTTCTGTGCGCCTCGGCATTTAGTCATGCCGGCCACATGACAGCGGAAACGTCTTTGGACAGCGCTGGCTCTATGGCTTGGAAACGGTGATGAGCACCGCCCCCTAGAATCAGATTCGGCTGGCTTTCAAGCAAGGGAAAACCTTTACCTTTACCTTTACTTTTAAAAATATTTTGCATTGGAATGCATTTTGTCATTTGCACCAAAGTATAAATGCTTGATAATAACGATCATAACATGATAACACAATATAATTATAACATATCACTATGATAATGATAATCATAACATAATATCACTATGATAATGATAACCATAACATAATATCACTATGATAATAATTATCGTAATACTTATTGAATAGATTGCATAATAATTATCACGGTTCCATAGATAAACTGTCCCGGTCCAGAGGTCTCGGGCCTCTGCCCACGCGCCCCGAGCACTCCCTGGTCAACAGACTCACCCGGAGCATTCCCCACACAAACAGAACCAACACCAGGACGGGCACCGAAGCCAAGACAATGCGACACACCAGCTGCTGGCCCCGCCAGGGAGGCACCACGTTCTGGCCGGGCTCGGCCACAGAACCGAGGGCTCCGAGGAACCAGCCAGGGTGGTGGCAACGCAGGCGCTGCCATGCAGAGGCTGATGACTGGCGCCCAACCTTGGAGCACCCCACACGCCGCCGCCGGCGCAGCCCCTGAGCCGACAGGACCACCGCCAGCCCAGCTCCAGCCACACCCTAGACGCCGGGGGAGCGCCCAGGCTTATTACAGGGGGCGGGGCCGGGAGAAAGGGGGAAGTGGCAGGGAAGAGGGCGGTGCTGGGAGCCGGGAAGGGAATAAAAGGAGGGGAAAGCGAAGGGGCCGAGGAAGAGGAAAAACGTGCGAAGGCGAAGACAGAGAGAGAGCCAGAGTGAACCAATGGACAGCACCTTGCACGACGGCAGAGGGTCAACCCCGTCCCCTGCTCATCTGAGGCCCCGACGCTCCCCCCACCTTCAGCATCCCGACTCCCAGGAACAACGACGACGACGCCTCGGACGGCCACGGGAGGCGCTGCACCAGGGGCGCAGGGTGGGCTTGACATAAGCATATGGAGCAGAGGTCCATCGGTGGCTATTAGCCGCCAGGTCTAGATAGGAGCTCTCGGTCTGGGGCAAGGGATGCTCTGTGTTCTTGGTGCTTGGGGGGGGGGGCAAGAGTGGGAGGGCTTCTAATGTCCTGGCCCCACTGCTGGACCTCCCGATGGCCCCTGGTATTTTTGGCCCCTGTCTGACCCAGAGTGTTGGACTAGATGGGCCATTGGCCTGATCCCGCGTTGGCTTCTCTTCTGTGCTTATGTTTTGTTTGCTTAGAACCTATCCCGTGATCTCACGTTTGCATAACCACCTGGAGATTGGCAACCCTATGTTGGAATGAGTTCCGAATAACCCCCCCGGGAGGGGGGGCCCGAGGCAGAGGGATGGCTTGAAACACACAGAGGAGGCGGCAAAGGCCTTTCAGGCTTAATACTAACATAAGAACATAAGAGATGCCAATGTTGGATCAGGCCAAAGGCCCATCCAGTCCAACACTCTGTGTCACACAGTGACCAGAAATACCAGGTGCCATCAGGAGGTCCACCAGTGGGGCCAGGACATTAGAAGCCCCACCACTGTTGACCCCCCAAGCACCAAGAAGACAGAGCATCACTTGCCCCAGAGTCCCTATCTATACCTTGTGGCTAATAGCCACTGATGGACCTCTGCTCCAGATGCCTATCTAATTCCCTTTTGAAGCCGTCCATGCTTGTAGCCGCCGCCACTTCCTGTGGCAGTGAATTCCATGTGCTAATCACTCTTTGGGTGAAGAAGGACTTCCTTCTATCCGTTCTAACCCGACCGCTCAGCAATTTCATGGAGTGCCCACGAGTTCTTGTATTGTGAGAAAGGGAGCAAAGTACCTCTTTCTCTACCTGCTCTATCCCATGCATAATCTTATAAACCTCGATCATGTCACCCCTCAGTTGTCTTTTCTCCAAGCTAAAGAGCCCCAAGCGCGTTAACCTTTCCTCATAGTGTTCCAACCCTTTTATCATTCGAGTTGCCCTTTTCTGCACTTTTCCCAAAGCTATAATATCCAGAACTGCACAATACTGAATGTGCAGGGGTCCCACAGAGGACAGCGCACGCCTCCTGTCGCTGCTCCCCAAATTTTCTCTGGCACATTCCTGCCAGCAAAGACCCTGGACGGACGCGGACCTTCCGGCTCAGCCGCCAGCCAGATGACGGCTGGGAAGAGCCTCGGAGGGAGAGTTCTGAAGGGGACACACATCACGTCAGCTCAGGGTCACGTTGCCAAGGCCGCAGCCTGCCAGTGGAAGGTGGGGAAGGGGGAAGCCAAGCCCGGCTTGCCACCCCGGGGAGGCCCCTGCCGGAGATACGTCACGGCTCCTCTTTCGGAAGACATCCAGATAACCTCTGCTTTCGGGTGGGTGGGGGATCGCACGGCCAATGGAGACTGGCGCAAACCGCGCGGCATCTGCACGCCTCTCCCCACGAGGAGCACGGGAAGGAAAAGGGGTTCTCTGCCTTTCCCAGAATGCTTTGGGAGCTCCTGGTTCTTATGTTGTTAGGCAGCACTGCGGCGATAGCCCACGAACGCACATGAAACTGCCTGATGCTGAATCAGACCATCAAGGTCGGTATGACCTATTCGGACTGGCAGTGGCTCTCTCGGGTGTCAGGCTGAGGTCTTTGCCATCACCTGTTACCTGGCGCTTTTAACTGGAGATGCCGGGGATTGAACCTGGGACTTTCTGCATGCCAAGCAGAGGCTCTGCCACTAAGCCACGGCCCCTCGCTTACAAATGAACACACGGGAGCCGGCTTCTACTGAATCAGACCACTGATCGTCATCAGAATTGTCTACTCAGATCGGAAGCCGCTCTCCAGGGTCTCAGGCGGAGGCCTTTCACATCCCCTCCTGCCTGGTCCTTTCAACTGGAAATGCCGGGGATTGAACCTGGGACTTTCTGCATGCCAAGCAGAGGCTCTACCACTGAGCCACGGCCCCTCCCTAACAAATGAACACATGAAGCTGCCTTATATTAAATCCGTTTTCTGTATTCAGACTGGCCATGGCTCTCCAGGATCTCAGGCAGAAATCTGTCCCATCACCGACTGTCTGGTCCTTTTTAACTGGAGATGCCGGGGATCGAACCTGGGACCTTCTGCCTGCCAAGCAGAGGCTCTGCCACTAAGCCACGGCCCCTCGCTTACAAATGAACACACGGGAGCCGGCTTCTACTGAATCAGACCACTGATCGTCATCAGAATTGTCTACTCAGATCGGAAGCCGCTCTCCAGGGTCTCAGGCGGAGGCCTTTCACATCCCCTCCTGCCTGGTCCTTTCAACTGGAAATGCCGGGGATTGAACCTGGGACTTTCTGCATGCCAAGCAGAGGCTCTACCACTGAGCCACGGCCCCTCCCTAACAAATGAACACATGAAGCTGCCTTATATTAAATCCGTTTTGTGTATTCAGACTGGCCACGACTCTCCAGGATCTCAGGCAGAAATCTGTCCCATCACCGACTGTCTGGTCCTTTTTAACTGGAGATGCCAGGGACTGAATCTGGGAGCTTCTGTATACCACGTAGATGCTCTACCTTTGATCCTTTTAACTGGAGACACCTGGGATTGAACCAGGGACCTTCTGCATGCCAAGCAGAGGCTCTCCCGCTGAGCCACGGCCCCTGCCTATCAACCTATTAGGTCCTTGCACCGACTGAAACTGAGGTTGGACGTACAGCAGGGTGAGAGGCAGCAGGAGGAAAGGAAGCGCGTCTTGGTATGGTTTTAGGCATCAGGGCAGAGAGGAATGAGGACTCGGGGGGGGGGGATTGAGCCAAAGGCCAGCGCCACACAGAATAGACACAAGCTCAAGGGCCAACCGGGGGAGGAAAAAACCCTAACCGAGCTTTTTGAAAGAAGGACAGTTTGGGGGCAGACGGGGAGAAGCAAAGGCCGTGTGGAGGAATGGTGTACTGTATTCAATAAGCTGCCACTGAATACATAATGTGTGATGAAAACATCTAATTGAAATGCTATGTTAAGCTTCGTCCTGGGCTAGGATCCAAATATATCCAATCACATTGCTAGCCCAGGAAGCACCTAACCAATCACTATCAACAAGCTCCCTGAGCGGGAATGTCCGTGATTGCCTTACGCATACACCCTTATTGGTTGGTAATTGTACAGTAGGCGTGGCTACATTAGCCGGGAGAGTTTAAAAGCAGGACAGCTGCAATGTAAAAGCTGTTCTGGCTATCAGATGTTGATCCGTGTTCGAGTTGTGAAATAAAGCTGAATCTTTGCTGAATCACTCTCCGACTACTTTGTTAAGCGAGCGACTTAACAAATGGGTTACGCCGCATTGCTGGACACCAGGGCCGGCTCATCCATTAGACATAAGAGGCACAGCGCCTAGGCCCCACGATACTTTGAGGGGCCCATGAGAATGTTTTCATTTCTTCTACAGTCAGAAGGAAAGCAATTAACTTTTAGAGTCGAGGAAAACGCTTTCATTTTTTCCCCCTCGCCCCAGAAAAGAATGAGACGTTTCGTGCCCGCGAAAATCGTTTACGTTTTCCCTAAAGCAGAAAAATAAAATAAAACGTTGCCGTAGTTCAAAGTTATCTCAGCAATTATTTTAGAGAGATATAGGTAAGACTCTCCTTTTTTCTCCCCTTTTCTGATACGCAAATGCTATATATTTTTTCCTTTGGGGTGGGGATATATTATTACAGTTCAAAAATATTTTTTTTAAAAAAATCAATAATTTTAATATTGATATTATTAGGGTGGGAGGGGCCCACGAAGGCAAAAAGGCCTAGGTCCCACAGAAGTAATTCTGAAGAAGAAGAGGAGGAGGAGGAGGAAGAAGAGGAGGGAATTGGATTTATACCCTGCCCTTCACTCTGGAGTCTCAGAGTGGCTTACAAACTCCTTTCCCTTCCTCTCCGCACAACAGACACCCTGTGAGGTAGGTGGGGCTGAGAGAGCTCTGAGAGAACTGCTGAAGAGAACAGCTCTGACAGAACTTGTGACTGACCCAAGGTCACCCAGATGGCTGCATGTGGAGGAGTGGGGAATCAAACCCGGTTCTCTCTACACCAAACTGGCTCTCAGGCCCTGGCTGGACAGGGAGGATAAACCCCCGCCGGAGTCTGCCCGCCCTCGCCCCTCCCTTACCTGGAAGCCCATGCAGCGACCATAGAAGCACCCCTTGTGCATGGTGATGTATTCGTGCAGGAACTGCTCCGAGAGGCCCCCTTCCTCGTGGTGGAAGAGGCAGCCGGGGCGGTTGTAGGTCAGCAGGCGCTGGGCCAGGTAGACAAGGGCCCGCAGCTGGGTCAGGGCGGTGCAGTAGGCCTCCAGCTCGGCGCAGTTGTGCTTGCTGCGGAAGAAGATGCTGCCGCGGTTGGCGGCCACGTAGCGGCTCTTGTGGACGATGTGGGCCAGGCAGCAGCGCACCGTCTGGGCCAGGCTGCGGTAGCCGTTGGCCGGCGTGTCCTCGTCCAGGTCGAAGATGTGGTAGACGGTGGCGAAGTGGCCGAGGAGGGGCTCCAGGTACCGGGCGTGCTCCCGGATGGCCGTGAAGGCCGCCACGAAGCGCTGGCTCGTCTCCGTGGCCCGGTTCTGGAAGAAGGCGGCGTTGTCCTCCGCCAGGGAGTGCAGGGTCTGGAAGAGAGAGTCCATGGCGGCCACGTGAGGGGGGCCTGTGAAGGGGGAGACGGAGTTAGGGGCGGAGGAAACAGACCCTAAATGGAGAGGGAGATGAGATTGGGGGCGCATGGGCTGGGATTTAAATGCCCGGTGCTCGCCCTGTTAACGCACAGAATCATGGAGCTGGAAGGGGCCATAGACGCCATCCAACCCCTTGCTCAATGCAGGGTCAGGCTATACCAGGGGTGGCCAAACTGTGGTTCGGGAGCCGCATGCGGCTCTTTCACACATCTTGTGCGGCTCCCGGCAGGGCGGCTGGGGAAGCTAAAGATCATTCGCAAACAAATCATCATTGGACAAATAAATATCATTATCAACAGGGGTCACTTCCTGCAGGAGCGCACAGGAGCGGAGCTCCGGCAGTAAAGAGCCCAGGGGGCGGGCACATGCAACAAGCCCCGCCCCCTGCTCCCAGCAGCCCTCAGTCAGAGGAAGAAGCAGCCAGGTAAGTTGCAGAGCCTCCCGGCCCAAAACAGTCCAGTGGCACCTTTAAGACCAAGTTTTATTCAGGTACAAGCTCTCCCTCCTCTGCGAGGGCAGATCTGCACATCCCTCCCCCCCAATAGCTAGCAATCCCAAACAGTCCAGTGTAGCCTGAGCGGTGGGTGTTGCCTTCTGACACGCTTCCAGTGATGTCAGGGGGTGTGGCGTATGCAAATAAGTTATGCTTATGAGCTATGCTAATGAGCTCCTGCACCTCTTTTTCTACGAAATGACCCCTGATTATCAATATCTGCTTTTACCGCTTCTGTTATTACTTTTGGCCGTCTCGTTTAATGTTCATAAAAAGCAACTTTGCATATTTCCCGGTAGAAACGTGTCAGCTTTGTTCATGTCTTGTGGCTCTCAAACGTCTGACGTTTATTCTATGTGGTTCTTACGCTAAGCAAGTTTGGCCACCCCAGGCCTAGAGCATCCCTGACAAGGATTTGTCCAGCCGCTGCTTAAGGACTGCCAGGGAGGGGGAGCTCACCACCTCCCTAGGCAGCCGATTCCACTGTCGCCCAACTCTTGGTATCAAAAAGTTCTTCCTCAGATCCAGCCGGTACCTTTCGGCCCTCAATTTAAACCCATGATTGCAAGTCCGATATCTTCTGCTGCCGACAGGAACAGCTCCCTGCCCTCCTCTAAAAGTGACAGCCCTTCCAATACTTCGAGAGAGCGATCCTGTCCCTCCTCAACCTCCTCTTCTCCAGACCGAACATCCCCAAGTCCCTCAGCCTTTCCTCACAGGGCTTCTTGGTCTCCAGGCCCTTGATCATCCTCGTCGCCAGCAGGGCTCTTTTTGCAGCAGGAACTCCTTTGCCTATCAGGCGGCACACCCCTCATGTAGCCAATCCTCCACGAGCTTACAGAGCTCTTCTTACGGGGGGCCACTGTAAGCTCTTCGAGGATTGGCTACGTGAGGGGTGTGTTGCCTGATAGGCAAAGGAGTTCCTGCTGCAAAAAGAGCCTTCGTCACCCTCCTCTGCACCCGCTCCATTCCGTCCACATCCTTTCTGAAGCAAGGCCTCCATCCTGGTGGGGCACCTGTCGATCCCTGATTTTACCGCCTCCATTTACACAGGCTGGGGGTCCCTGGAACGTAGCAGGCGTTGTTCATAACGGGGGTCCCCAACCTTTCTGAGCCGGTGGGCACCGCTGGAATTCTGATGCAACCTGGCAGGCGCAAACACCAAAATGGCTGCCGCAAAATAGCAGCTGCAGGAGGCGGGGCCAGCTCCAAAATGGTTGCCCCAGCTTGCCTACAGTTAGACGGTGAAGATCCTCGTGCAATGGCGGCAGCTGCCGCCAAAGCAACATGTTTTTTTTTTAAAAAAAAGACCTGCACAGCCAATCAGATCTCTGGCGGCCGGTCAGAAATCTTGCTGGGTTAGAGCCCCGCCCGCTTTCTAAAAACACTTGGCAGGCGCTAGAAACGGTGTGGGTGGGCGCCACGTTGGGGACACAGGAACACACAACGCTGCCTTATTCCGAATTGGACCCTTAGTCCATCCAAGTCGGTATTGCCTGCTCGGACTGGCAGCCGCTCTCGGGGGTCGCAGTTGAAGGTCTTTCGTGTAACCCACGACCCGATCCTTAACTGGAAATGCCGGGGATTGAACCTGGGACCTTTTGCAAGCACTGACATAAGAACCAGGAGCTCTTCCACTGAGCCACAACCCCTTCCCCAGCTTATAAACCCCAGCTTATAACGAAAATCCATGTTTATATGAGCCAGCTTCTTGGCATGCTGCCACACTCTAGCCTGACCAACCACCGTAATCCGGGATAAGGAGTTGCAGCCAGGAACAGGTTTGAAACCGGGAAAGAGAACGGCGCTACCTGTTACCTCAGAAGGCTTTTCTCCTGTACAAATGCCCACTGACGTTCACCGCTGTGACAGCCTGGCTCTCTCTCTCCAGCTGCGATCTGTAGGAGAGACCCAGGTGCGAATCCCCACTATGACATGCTGGGTGACCTTGGGCTGGTCACATGCTTTTGGCCTCGCCTACCTCACAGGGCTGTTGTGAGGATAAAAATGGAGGAGGATGCTGTGAGCTGCTCTGGGGTCCCTCATCAGGGACAAAGGTAGGGCAGTAACAAAATAAAGACATATACATAGATCCAAGTGGTCAGCCATGTTGGTCTGAAGCAGTAGAACAAATTTAGAGTCCAATGGCACCTTTATGACCGACAAAGGTTTATTCGAGGTCTGAGCCTTCGTGTACATGCGCATTTCTTCAAATGGAAAAGTGTGCCTTGCACACAAAACTCATACCTCAAATAAACCTTTGTCGGTCTTAAAGGTGTCACTGGACTCTAAATTTCTTCTAAACACATATACAGATATAGTAAAAGTAAAGGTTTCCCTCGCTCGAAAGCCAGTTGAATCCGACTCTAGGGGGCGGTGCTCGTCTCCATTTCCAAGCCGAAAAGCCAGCGCTGTCCGAAGACGTTTTCCGTGGTCATGTGGCCGGCATGACTAAACGCCGAGGTGCACAGAACGCTCTTCCCTTCCCACCTATTTATCTACTTGCCATTTCTTGCTTTCGGACTGCTAGGTTGGCAGGAGCTGGGGCCGGACAACGGGAGCTCGCTCCGTCTTGCGGCACCCGGGTCTCGATCTGCCGAACTACCGACCTTCCGGTCTGCAGCTCAGCGTCTTAACCTCCAACCCACCGCAGCCCCTATACAGATATAGACACACCGACAATTACAGCCATTTTGCCGATTCGGAGCCACAAACCTTTCTACGGCAAGTCTCAAATCTCTACACAAGTTACCCCAGCGATCCTCCCAACAGCCCTGCAAGGCGGGCCAGTGTTGGGCCGGCGCTATCATCCTTGGCTGTGAGGGAGGCTGAGAGAACAGTGGCTTGGCCCTAAGACCACCAAGGGGGTAGGAAGCAGAGACAAGAACACACACGCTCATGTTGAGCCAGGAGGCAACATCCCCTTTTGACTCCGTCTTCAAAAAAGCTGACTGCATTTGGTGTCGTTTTCACACCTCAAGAGTGCTAGCATACTTTTGCACGTCCGCATATGTTTATTGCCCTTGCGTGGCAGCTCCGCTGTCATTGTGCCTACCCACTGCTTTAAAAGAATCTTCTCCAAACAACATTCAGACAGGCACAGAGAAAGACGGCGTCGCAGCAGCACAAAACTGATTTAAAAATGCAAATGCAGATTCGATCTCAGCGGTACTAACCCATCCTCGGAGCTGGGACAGGAGCGGCAGCTTCCCTCGATGCTGTATTGACAACCGGCTGGCTTAAAAAACCAGCTGGGGAAGCCGACAGCCCAGCTCCGCCTCGGGGGAGGTACCGCCGGCCCCCGCTGGGGAGGAGAGACGGAGGATTTGACCTCCAGGGGCCAGAATCCGCCGGTTTGTTTCCTAACAGAGAGAGGGCAGGGGCGGGGGGGG
>NW_015159783.1:134633-136263 GCF_001447785.1 Gekko japonicus
AGCTGTGGAGTCTCATGAGCAAAAATTCTACTTTGCGAGCTGCTGGCATTAAAGTTGTGAGCGGGCGATTTGGCTGCTGCATCAATCAGTTGGCTCTGGAGCAGTGTTCCCTCTAAGCTGCGTTAGTGTGAGCCGGCTCACAGTTTTTTAGCCTCCGGCGCGCACATTTTTGTCTCCGCTCAGGAAGGGACGGCTCCAGAGCCAACTAATTTATGCAGTAGCCAAGTCACTTGCTCACAACTTTAATGCCAGTAGCCCACAAAGTAGAATTTTTGCTCACACAACTCCACAGCTTAGAGGAAACTTTGCCCTGGAGCCGTCCCTTCCTGAGCTGAGACAAAAATGTGTGAGCCGGAGGCTAAAAAACTGTGAGCTAGCTCACACTAACTCGGCTTAGAGGGAACACTGCTTTGGGGGCACTGTTTGCAGGAAGGAGACTTTCCCTCTGGGTAGGAATAGGGCAAATGGGCCGGGACTGTTCC
Source organism: Gekko japonicus (assembly GCF_001447785.1). Lineage (NCBI taxonomy): Eukaryota > Metazoa > Chordata > Lepidosauria > Squamata > Gekkonidae > Gekko > Gekko japonicus. The sequence continues at coordinate 135,116 of NW_015159783.1, forward strand.
CCAGCAAATAGAATGGGGAGAATTTCCCTCTGGATAGACGTGTCAGATTGCAGTAGGACAACGACATTCCAGCCCAGTACCATCTTAGAGACCAAGAAGGGTTTTTTTTTGGGGGGGGGGGCCCAAAGGCCAAACTGAGGAAAACTCCCCCCTAAACAAAAAACAACTTTTTTATTTTATTTTATCAAGAACAAAGAAAGAAATACTAAGAAAAAAGCAAAAACTGAGGGAAAAAATCCAAAGAGCCGTGAGGCAAAGGCCAAAGACTACTGAACCGATCAGACTGACGATTCTCCTTTGTGAGCGACTAACATTAAAGCCGTGAGCGGGCGATTTGGCTACGGCATGACTTGGCTGGCTCCGGAGCCGTCCTTCCTGAGCTGAGACGAAAACGTGTGAGCCCGAGGCTAAACAACGGTGAGCCGGCTCACACTAACTCAGCTTAGAGGGAACACTGCGTTGTGAGCAGAAATGCTACTTGGTGAGCGACTGGCATTCAAGTTGTGAGTGAGCGATTTGGCTGCTGCATAAATTAGTTGGCTCTGGAGTCCTCCTCCCTGAGCTAAGGCAAAAAGGTGTGTGCCAGAGGCTAAAAAGCTGTGAGCTAGCTCACACTAACTCAGCTTAGAGGGAACACTGCTCAGGAGCCATCCTTCCTGAGCTAAGACAAAAAATGTGCCAGCCGGAGGCTAAAAAATTATGAATTAGCTCAGCTTAGAGGGAACACTGGTTATGAGCTTCCGAGAGTCCGATCTCCCCGGAGAGCTTTGCCTCTTGAAAGCTTGTTGCTCTCTAAGGACTGGAATCGAGCTTTTCCTTTGGAATATCTGATGCAAATCCTGCCATCGGACACCCATGATGGAATAACGTAGACAGGTAGGCGTGCAGTTGCGCCATGAGAAGTCTGTGTTCTGGTTGCCAAACTGTGCTGGGGGGAGAGGAAATGTAGGATTTGGGATTTTGGGGGTGGGGTAATCGTTTGAAGGCCACAAGGGACAAGAACATAAGAGGAGCCAACGTTGGATCGGGCCAGCGGCCCATCCAGTCCAACACTCTGTGTCACACAGTGGCCAGAAATACCAGGTACCATCAAGAGGTCCAGCAGTGGAGCCAGGACACTAGAAGCCCTCCCACTGTTGCCCCCCCCC
>NW_015159783.1:137012-150369 GCF_001447785.1 Gekko japonicus
TGACCCCCCCCCCCAAGCACCAAGAATACAGAGCATCACATGCCCCAGATATAAGAACCTAAGAGAAGCCAATGTTGGATCGGGCCAGTGGCCCATCCAGTCCAACACTCTGTCACACAGTGGCCAAAAATACCAGGGGCCATCAGGAGGTCCACCAGTGGGGCCAGGACACTAGAAGCCCTCCCACTGTTGCCCCCCCAAGCACCAAGAATACAGAGCACCACTTGCCCCAGACATAAGAACATAAGAGAAGCCAATGTTGGATCCGGCCAGTGGCCCATCCAGTCCCACACTCCGTCACACAGTGGCCAGAAATACCAGGTGCCATCAAGAGGTCCAGCAGTGGGGCCAGGACACTAGAAGCCCTACCACTGTTGCCCCCCCAAGCACCAAGCACCAAGGATACAGAGCATCAAATGGGAAGGAATTTGGAAAGAGGAGACGAGAATAACAGAAAGGGGCACCAGATGTGGGCGAGAAGACTGTGGGAAGCAACTGAGTGGGGGGGGGATCCTTCCCCCAACAATCAGACCACCCCCTGCCCAAATTCTCTCCCCCCCGCCACGTAGCTGTCTGAACATTCAAGTCTCTCCCTTTGCAGAAACCACAAGGGTTACAAGACTTCTCCCCTCTTTTGACAAAAATGGAAACAGACCCCCACCCACCCACCGTCCGGTTTGTTAACCAGATTCTCCGTGACATGTGATCGACAGAATAAGGAGTTGGGCCCCTGCCCCGATACCAGGCTCTGCCATGTTTCCTTTTTTTTTTTTTGTGGGCGTGAGGCTGCCAGAACCTGGCTGGCCCGAGAACAGGAGACCTGAGCAGCTGGTAAAGGTAAAGGTAAAGGTAAAGGTAAAGTTTCCCTTGCACGAAAGCCAGTCGAGTCCAACTCTAGGGTTGCGGTGCTCATCTCCGTTTCCAAGCCGAAGAGCCAGCGCTGTCCGAAGACGTCTTCGTGGTCATGCGGCCGGCATGACTAAACACTGAGGCGCATGGAACGCTGTTCCCTTCCCACCGAAGTGGTACCTATTGATCTACTTGCAATTTCTTTGCTTTCGGACGGCTACGTTGGCAGGAGCTGGAGCGAGAGACGGGAGCTCACTCCGTCACGCGGCACACCCGGGTCTCGAACTGCTGAACGACCGACCTTCCACAGCCTGCAGTTCAGCGTCTTAACCACTTGAGCCACCGCAGCTCCTGAGCAGCTGGCACCGGCCGCCAAAAGGAGATAAACAAGACTCTTCCTTCGACATGGCAGCGGGCCGTGGCTGCTGATGGGAACCTCGTGACGGTGTTTGCCAGAAGGAGCTCCGAGGAACGACGGGGCCTGCCTTTTTCCAGGAAGGGAAAAGTTCACCCCGTTCCCTCTGGCCCCAAAGACTCCCCAGAGTTCTTCTGGAAGTAAATAAGAGCCCGGGGCGGTGGTGGTGGTGGTACTGCAGAGTATTGACCTCTGCCACAGAGAGCCGGAGGAGAGGTATACAAGGAGAGGCTGGTCAGAAGAGCCCTCCCGTCACAGATCAGGCAGGGATGTGTAGTGGTTAGAGTGGAGGATTAGGCTCCGGGGGGTGGGTGGGATTCAAGTTTCAGACGTGGAAGCTTGCAGGGTGACCTTGGGTCAGTCACACAGTGCCGGCCTAACCTACCTCACAAGGTTGTTGTGAGGATCAGATGGAGGAGTAGAGAATGATGATGAAGAAGAAGAAGAAAGAAGAAATTGGATTTATACCCCATGGCCCTTCACTACCCAAGGGAGTCTCAGAGCGACTTACAAACTCCTTTCCCTCCCCCTCCCCACAACAGACACCCTGTGAGGTAAAAGAAGAAGAAGAGATTGGATTTATACCCCATGGCCCTTCACTACCCAAAGGTGTCTCAGAGCGGCTTACAAACTCCTTCCCCTCCCCACAACAGACACCCTGTGAAGTAAAAGAAGAAGAAGAAGAGATTAGATTTATACCCCATGGCCCTTCACTACCCAAAGGTGTCTCAGAGCGGCTTACAAACTCCTTTCCCTTCCGCTCTCCACAACAGACACCCTGTGAGCTAAAAGAAGAAGAAGAAGAGATTGGATTTATACCCCGCCCTTCACTACCCAAAGGTGTCTCAGAGCGGCTTACAAACTCCTTTCCCTTCCCCTCCCCACCACAGAGGGGAGGTAGGCGGGGCTGAGAGCTCTTGACAGAAACTGCTCTTTTTTCAAGGACAGCTCTTATCAGAACTATGGCTTGCCCAAGGTCATCCAGTAGCTGCAAGTGGAGGAGTGGGGAATCAAACCCGGTTCTCCCAGATTACAGTCCGCGCACTTAACCACCAACACCAAACTACACCAAAGAAGAAGAAAGAAAGAAGAAGAAAAGGAGGAGGGTTTTATACCCCATTTTTCTCTTCTCCGCTTTTCTCTACCCAAAGGCATCTCAAAGTGGCTTACAAACTCCTTTCCCTTCCTCTCCCCACAACAGGCACCCTGTGAGGCAGGTGGGGCTGAGAGAGTGCTGAGGGAACGGTGACTGCCCCAAGGTCACCCGGCAGGCTTCGAGTGGAGGAGCGGGGAATCAAATTTTGGCTTTGGGTCCCCATTGGGAAGAAAAGCTGGGGATAAAGTATGTTAGGTAGGTGCTTTCTCAAAGACACTCACACTGAATAAGGCCCTTTTCAATCTACTTCCAACGCACTTGGCAACTGGACTTCACTGCATGAAACAGAAAGAAGCACATTCAATCTTTTTTTTCCTTCCGTTTGTGTGTGCTTGAAAGTCATGGTGACTTCGGGCGACCTCCTAGTGGGACTTGGACGTTTCAGAGAGGCGGCTTGATAACTGCCTGCCTCTGCGTCCCGGACCGGGTATTCCTTGGAGGGTTTCCCTTCCAAATACTTGCCAGGTCCGGCCCTGCTTAGCATCCCATCAGTGGCTATCAGCCACAACGTATAGATTGCCTGGGGCAACACTCTGTCTTTGGGCCGTGATGCTCTGTGTCCTTGGTCCTTAGGGGGCAACAGTGGGAGGGCTTCATTGTCCCTGACAAGGCCATTCTATTTGCGCTCTTAGGACCCAAACTGGAAGGTACATATTATTTCCAGTTCATACAACAACTTCTGACTCAAGGCCAGGTATATTTGTGGCCCCAAATAGAAATATTTTGGTGTGTCATTCAATTCCATATTGGAACATTCCAATTTTGGTCCTATTTTATTTAATTGCCTTACATGTGTTACAGGGACTCTGTTGCTTGTTGTATTTGGCACTATTTGACCTCTGAAGATGGCTCTTGTGAGCCGAAACGCGACAGGTCATACACTGTCCTTTTTGTGTGTGTATTTGTAACTTTGGACATTTTATGAGGTTTTATTTGGGCCCCTACTTGGTTTTTACATGTCTTTGTAATAAACACTCTTTTGTACACCTACTTATGTTTTTAACTTTTGGCCCTCAATCAGTTTTCTAAATGGCCTTTGGAGGTTTGGACCTCCTGAGGGCACCTGGAGTTTTGGCCACTGTGTGGCACAGAGTGTCGGACTGGATGGGCCGTTGGCCTGATCCAACAGGGCTTCTCTTGTGTTCTTATGTAACCCACCAAGTGCATCACACACCCCGTTCATAATTCCCCCAAATGTCTCATCCATCAACTCCCTCCATTAGTCAATTTGGGGGAAGGGGGATCCAAATTCCACATGCACCCCTCTTCAAAGCCCGTCACAAGATGGATGAGATGGGCTGTATGACGTGTACCAGCCCTGTGGTTCTATATTTTGGTTGCCTAGAGAGGTGGTGAGCTCCCCCTCCCTGGCAGTCTTCAAGCAGCGGCTGGACAAATGCTTGTCAGGGATGCTCTAGGCTGATCCTGCATTGAGCTGAGGGTTGGACTGGATGACCTCAACGGCCCCTTCCGACTCTGTAATTCTAAGTGTGCAGATGAACCGCTAAGCGGGGTTGGCCACATTTTGTTTCTCCCGCAGAACAAGGCGGAGCACTCTTTGGCGTAGTGGTTAAGTGCACGGACTCTAATCTGGGAGAACTGGGTTTGATTCCCCACTCCTCCACTTGCCCCTGCTGGATGACCTTGGGCAAGCCGTAGTTTTGTCAGAGCTGTTCTTGAAAGAGCAGTTATCTCAGAGCTCTCTCAGCCCCACCTACCTCACAGGGCATCTGTTGTGGGGAGGGGAAGGGAAAGGAGTTTGTAAGCGGCTCTGAGACTCCGAGTGAAGGGCAGGGTATAAATCCAATCTCTCCTCCTCCTCCTCTTTCTGCTGCCAAGCCACACAGGAGACGTGCCCATCTACGGTCCCAATGAAGACCATATACCCTGTTTTGCCCCCATGAGTTTTTCAATCCCACCCCCCAAAGTGTTTGTTTGTTGCTTCGTTTTTTTAAAAATGAAACTCAAGTTGCAAAATCCTTTCCACGGAGCGGCGTTGGGAAGAACATGAGCATGTGACGACACAGGCACTGGTCAATCAGTGCTGCACACAGCCGTCTTTTGATACAGCTTGGCAAGACCAGTTTTCAAGGTGCTACACCATGAGAGTGAACAAGTCTGCCTAAGGAACACCATGTACTTTTAAAGCCGCTTTATCATTATTAAACAAGCAAACGCCCAGGACGATGATGGGGAAATGGGTTACATGAGGAGAAAGCCTTTATGTAGGGCAGGGAGTGGTCACACACATGGAACATCCCTTACAGAATATCTGCCTAAACCGGGGTCCCCAACAATGCTCCTGGAGTCTTGAGGCCAAAAATTCTACTTTGTGATCGACTGGCATTAAAGTTGTGAGCGAGCAGTTTGGCTGCTGCATAGATGAGTTTGTTCTGGAGCCATCCTTCCTGAGCGAAGACAACAACGTGTGAGCCGGAGGCTAAAAAAACTGTGAGCCAGCTCACACTAGCTCAGCTTAAGAGGGAACACCGGTCCCCAATCTTTTCGAGCTCGTGGGCGCCTTTGGAATTCCGATACAGGGTGGTGGGCGCAACCACAAAATGGCCACTGCGGGAGGCAGACCCCCCCCCAGCCCCACACAGAGGAAGCTCAAGCGCAGGGGACATGAGGAGTAATTAAAAAAAAATACACTCGGACAGAGTGAGAGGATAAAACCAACCCTGCAGTGGCAGATGCCACCGAAACAATGTCCTTTTTAATCTGCACAGCCAATCCGTTCTCCAATGGCCTGGCAGGAAGCCCTGATGGGCAGAAGCCCCGCCCACTTCCTGGAAACACCGAAGATGTGAGTGGTGACTCACGAAAGCTCCTCCCCTGCCACAAATTTTGATGGTTTCAAGATGCTCCTGGCCTCTTACTCTTTCCTACTGCTAAAAACACCTGGAAAAGGAAAGGTGTCCGTGGTCACTTGGGGACCCCTGATCTAAACTCTTTGGCCACATCCCCATGACATTTGTTTTATACAGTTTTTATGTACTGCATGTACCGTATGTGTTTTATGTGCCTTTATGTCCTGGCTTGCTTTTATGGGCATTCTTTTAATCGACCTACTCTTGAGTGTATGTCCTGGCTTGATTTTTATTGGCATTCTTTTAATTGACCTGCTGTGAGGTTATTGTTTTGTTGTTAACTTGGCTGGTTACGCTGTGTGTGTGTTTGTTTATTTGCGGTCAGTGACCATTGACACCCATTTGCATATAGCTACAGCAATCCTAAGTCAAAAGAGTGTCCCATTGAATCCCAGCACGAAAGGCGTAAGGTATAATAAATACACAATACCATTTAAAATACACATTAAAAGCATTACAATCTTTAAAACTGTGCTACAAGGAGAAAAGAGAAGGACCTCTATATGTATATATAGCTCAACTGCTTACACAGAACTTGGCTATTTCCCTGGAGATAGCTGCATTCTCGTCTATTAAAAGTTTCTCCCGCCAGGCCTTATCCACAAAAACGGTTGGTCTATCTAAGAGGGGAGAAAACCAGTTTGGTTTAGTGGTTAGGAGGGCGGACTCGAGTCTGGGAGAACCAGGTTTGATTCCCAGTTCCTCAACATGCACCTGATGGTGTGACCTTGGGTCAGTCACAAGTTCTCTCAGAGCTGTTCTCTCAGGAGCAGTTCTCAGAGAGCTCTCTCAGCCCCACCTACCTCACAGGGTGTCTGTTGTGGGGAGGGGAAGGGAAAGGAGATTGTAAGCCACTCTGAGACTCCTTCGGGTACTGAAGGGCGGGGTATAAATCCAATCAATGTTACAAATACACACACAAAAAAGACAGTGTATGACCTGATGCGTTTCGGCTCACAAGAGCCTTCTTCAGAGGTCAAATAGTGCAAAATACAACAAGCAACAGAGTTCCTGTAACACATGTAAGGCAATTAACAATAAATAAAATTGGACCAAAATTGGAATGTTCCAATATGGAATTGAATGACACACCAGAAAGTTTCTTTTTGGGGCCACAAATATATCTGGCCTTGTGTCAGAAGTAGTTGTATATTCTGGAACTAATATGTACCTTCCAGTTTCGGTTCTAAGAGTACAAGTAAAATTGCCTTGTCAGGGACAATGTGTCATCATTGATGTATTTGTAACTTTGAACATTTTATGAGGCTTTGACCCCTACTAGGTTTTCATATGTCTTTGTCATAAACACTCTTTTGTACACCTACTTATGTTTTTAACTTTTGGCCCTCAATAAGTTTTCTAAACTTCCTTTGGAGGTTTGTGCTTTGTCGGTTTAGATTTTCTCCCCTCTTTTTGGGGGAGTGGGGAATCAAACCTGGTTCTCCCAGTTTAGAGTCTGCGCTCCTAACCACCACACCAAAATGGCTAGGCCGGGAGTCTGTGATCTGCCCAAGGTCACCCAGCGAGCTCCCATGACAGGACCGGGGATTCAAACTCAAGTCTCCCCAATTATTAGTCTGACACTCTTCACCACTACGTCATCCTGGCTCTCTCTCTGTTTGATCTCCAGCACATGTTTTCCTTCGTAGATCACGGACTCTTTCAGTGTCTGCTTTGACCCGGGGGATAACGCCAGCTGGGGAATACAAGGCGACAGAACAACACAGAAGCACAACAAACCGAGGCATGGAATCAAAACAGGGCACGCGGGGACAGGTCCAAGAATGCAGGATGCAGGGGACTGGGGAAGAGGGCAGGAAAGAACCGGATGGCGCAAAGAGTCAACAGCCAGCTCTGGGCAGACTATTTCCCTCCCCTCCCCAGGGCCAGGAGCTGCGTGCAGCCTTGACCTTTGACCTCGGCTTCCCAGGGCGGGGAGGAGAGAGACGGGGAAACTGGCGCGAGAGATTAGTGGCCTCAGAGGGTCTGGCTTCCACATCAGGCTATAGCTATCCCTTCCAGGATTGGTGGAGGGCAGACGCACACCTTCGCCTGATCAACCTCTCTTAGGTCTTTGCCCTGGCACTTCAGATTCCAGGAGAGAGAGAGAGGGAGAGAGAGAGAGAGAGCCTCAACCGGCTAATGCCCACTAGAATTAAGATTAACAAGCGTCATGCGGCAAGGACGCCTGGCGGTGCCCAGAGCGACTCCTGGCAGCGCCAGGCTCTCATTATTAATAACACAGATCCCTTTGTGGCTCGCCAGCCGAGATGCCAACCACTCCCTGCCCCGGGTGCTGAACGGAAGTGGGGGGGGGGGAGGCCAGAGGTTATGCCGCGGAGGGAAAGCGGGCGGTTGCGCAAAGGCCTCCCGGTTCGGCACTCCGGCGACGCGGAGCCGTGCCACAGGTCTGGCCAACTTAATAGCGATGCCCGATGCCCGCGCGAGTGTCCACGGGGGAGGCGCAAGCGTGGGAATCGCAGCCAGGACTTCCAGCGCTTCACGCTGCTTCGTAAACACTACTGAAGAGAGGGGTGGCATCGATTATGACGCTGGCGAAACGGCTGCCGGTCGTTTCGAGCCCACGGGAGAAGGCGGCACGCAGGTGCTTGTCACAGTCCCCAAACTACTAAACACTGCAAAGATCTGGACGCAATGCTGTTTCCAGGTAATTAGTTTCTTGGCACTGTCCTGATTCCTCAGGAAGGACATCACCTCCGGGGGTTCACAATAAGTTGCTCTCATTTCCGCGGATAGCTTTTGCAGCTGTTCGACGTGTGTTAAGCCAAAATGAGTTCAGGTTCCAATGAAACTTATACATCCGGGTGTCAAACATACGGCCCAGGGGCCGGATCCAGCCCGTCCAGAGCTCTTATGCGGCCCGCGAGCCATTGATGCGAGGGAGGGAGTGCTGGGGGGGAGTGGGCGGAGCCACTCCATTGTGGCTTCAGCACGGCAGAGCAACCTTGTCTGCAGCAGTCAAGCATCGTGGGAACATCGGCCCAGCGCTGCACTGCTGAGTCCTCATCCGCCCATGTGGGTTTTCCTCTGCACCCCCCTCCCAGCCCATGGAGCTCAGCAGTGAGGACACACCAGCTCAGAGCTTACCAGCTGCTGTCCATTATAAAGTTTATATCTCTGGTACCCAGAGGTCATTTCCTGCAGGAGCGCACAGGAGCGGCGCTCCAGCAGTAAAGAGCCCAGGGGGCGGGCACATGCAACAAGCCCCGCCCCGCCCCCCTGCTCCCAGCAGCCCTCAGTCAGAGCAAGAAGCAGCCAGGTAAGTTGCAGAAACAGTCCAGTGGCACCTTTAAGACCAAGTTTTATTCAGGTACAAGCTCTCCCTCCTCTGCGAGGACAGACAGATCTGTTCCCCCCCCCCAACAGCTAGCAATCCAAAACAGTCCAGTGGAGCCTGAGCGGTGGGTGTTGCCTTCTGACATACTTCCGGTGATGTCAGGGGGTGTGGCATATGCAAATACGTTATTCAAATGAGTTCTGCTAATGAACTCCTGCACCTCTTTTTCTACTAAATGACCCCTGCCGGTACCTAGCATTATGTTTTATGGCACACCTGGCCCGGCCCAACAAAGTGACATTTATTTCAGATCCGGGCCTCACGACAAATAAGTTCGACACCTCTGTTATAAATGGTTTCCCACCCGACCAAAGGTTTAAAAGGAAGGGAAATGGAATACAGCAAAGGTCAACAACGATTACATTTGTTCTTCGTAAACCTTTGGCACTACCTTATCAAGACTATTTTTGTCTAGATCTGAATTAAGATCCGGCAACGTCCCAGTTCTTGCTAAGGCGGCGCATATGAACTCGTCACGTCAGCATTCCTTACAACATCCCTGCAAGGGAGGCACTGTGGTGGTGAAAAGTGAGGTCAAGTCGCGAGAGATGTTCTGAGGCAGCTTGTCGTTTTGGTGCAGCGGTCAGGAGCGCGGACTCTAACCTGGGGAGAACCGGGCTCGATTCCTCCCCACTCCTCCACAGGCAGCTGCTGGTGTGACCTTGGGAAAGTCAGTTCTCTGAGAGATGTTCTCTCAAGAGCGGTCCTCGAAAGAGCTCTCTCCGCCCCGCCTACCTCACAGGGTGTCCGTTGTGGGGAGGGGAAGGAAAAGGGATCGTAAGCCACTCTGAGACTCCTTTGGGCAGTGAAGGGTGGGGTAGGAATCCAACTCTTCTTCTTCGGCGTCCTGACCCTGGACTTCCTTGGTGGTCTCCCATCCGAGTACTAGCCAGGGCTGACTCGACTTAGCCTCCAAGATATGATGAGATCAGGCTAGCCTGGGAAGTCCAGGTCAGGGGAAAAGCAGAAATACCACAGGTGCAGAGGTCATTGAGGGTGGGCCCTGCTTAGCTGCCAAGATCTTACAAGCCTGCCTTGGCTATCCAGGTCATGGAAGCATTTGTCTCCTGATATCTGAGACGAAGGGCCGCTGCCCAAGCCGAGACGAAATGTGAAGCCGGACTTCCTGCCTCAACTGTTGCTTCCCTCTTCGCTCCTGCTCTGCAATTATGCGGGCCTCCTCTCGCAGACCAGGAGGGTCTGGTCACCACACCTTAAAAACGATATTATAGCTTTGGGAAAAGTGCAGAAAAGGGCAACTCGAATGATAAAAGGGTTGGAACACTTTCCCTATGAGGAAAGGTTAAGGCGCTTGGGGCTCTTTAGCTTGGAGAAACGACGACTGAGGGGTGACATGATCGAGGTTTATAAGATTATGCATGGGATAGAGCAGGTAGAGAAAGAGGTACTTTTCTCCCTTTCTCACAATACAAGGACTCCTGGGCACTCCATGAAACTGCTGAGCGGTCGGGTTAGAACGGATAAAAGGAAGTACTTCTTCGCCCAAAGAGTGATTAACACATGGAATTCACTGCCACAGGAAGTGGTGGCGGCTACAAGCATGGACGGCTTCAAGAGGGAATTAGATACGCATATGGAGCAGAGGTCCATCGGTGGCTATTAGCCACAAGATATAGATAGGGACTCTGGGGCAAGTGATGCTCTGTCATCTTGGTTCTTGGGGGGGGCCAACAGTGGGAGGGCTTCTAATGTCCTGGCCCCACTGGTGGACCTCCTGATGGCACTGGTATTTCTGGCCACTGTGTGATACAGAGTGTTGGACTGGATGGCCCTTTGGCCTGATCCAACATTGGCGTCTCTTATGTTCTTATGAGGGGGAGGACTCCTCTGGGAAACGGGCACCAAGCCTGAAACTGCTTTTCTATGTGGACGTGGATGGATCCCACAGGAAGCAAAGCCCTGCAGAGTAGACCTATTAGCAAAGCTCCCTCTGAGCTGTGGAGTCTTGTGAGGAAAAATTCTACTTGGTGAGCTACCGGCATTAAAGTTGTGGGTGAACCATTTGGCTACTGCATAAAGTAGCTTTGCTCTGGAGCCATCCTGCCTGAGCGGAGACAGAAATGTGTGAGCCGGAAGGCTAAAAAAACTGAGCTAGCTCACACTGACTCAGCTTAGAGGGAACGCTGCCTATTAGATATGTTCGCAGAATTGCATTTGAACCACAGAGAAGGAAGGGCTAGAAGGCTAAAAAAACTGTGAGCTAGCTCACACTAACTCAGCTTAGAGGGAACGCTGCCTATTAGATATGTTCGCAGAATTGCATTTGAACCACAGAGAAGGAAGGGCTCCAGTGTTAACTTAGCACTGGGACAGAGACGGTAGAGAAAGAAGTCCTTTTCTCCCTTTCTCACAATATACAGACTTGTGGGGGCTCAATGAAATAAAAGAGCAGTGGGTTTAGAACAGATAAAAGGAAGTCCTTCTTCACCCAAAGAGTCATTAAAGTGTGGAATTCCCCGCCATGGGAAGTGGTGGCAGCTACAAGCATAGACAGTTTCAAGAGGGGATTGGAGAGACATCTGGAGCAGAGGTCCATCAGTGGATTATTAGCCACAAGGTCTAGATGGAACGCTCTGTCTGGGGCAGTGAAGAAGAAGAAGAAATTGGATTTATACGCCACCCTTCACTTGGAGTCTCAGAGCGTCTTACAATCTCCTTTCCCTTCCCCACTCCACAACATACAACAGGTAGGTGGGGCTGAGAGAGCTCTTTCGAGGACTACTCTTGAGAGAACAGCTCTGAGAGAACTTGTGCCCGACCCAAGGTCACACCAGCAGCTGCACGTGGAGAAGTGGGGAATCAAAATCTCCCAGATTAGAATCCGCGCTCCTAACCACTGTACCAAAGTGGCTTTCTGTATTCTTGGTGCTTGGAGGGGCGAGAGTGAGAGGGCTTCTGGAGTTCTGGCCCCGCTGGTGGACCTCCTGAGGGCCCCTGGGTTTTGGCCACTGTGTGTCACAGAGGGTTGAACTGGGTGGGCCACTGGCCTGACCCAACCTGGCTTCTCTTACGTTCTCATGTTCCATTGTTGAAAGCCAGAACGAGGGGAACGCCTCAGTTACTTTTTGCCATCGGCATGACCCGGGTTCGAGCACACCTCACAAAACAGTCAGCTAGCAAAGAAGAAGGCAGGTCTGCCTGGAAGCGCAGAAAACTGAACTTGCAGGTCTCGAAGATCAAGTTGCCAGTGCATGTGACAGATGGCCGGGCGGAGGAGGCAGGGGGCGGGGGAAAGACAGCAAGAGACGAACAGTGCTGCTGATAATACAGCTAAGGAGTTTTCCTCGGCACTACAAAGGGTTGGTCTCGAACAGGGGTCCCCAGACTGTTTTTAGGAAGGGGGCAGTGTTCCCTCTAAACTGAGTTAGTGTGAGCTAGCTCACAGTTTTTTAGCCTCCAGCTCACACATTTTTGTCTTAGCTCTGGAAGGAGGGCTCCAAAGCAAACTAATGTATGCAGTAGCCAAGTGGCTCGCTCACAACTTTAATGCCAGCAGCTCACAAAGTAGAATTTTTGATCACAAGACTCCACAGCTTAGAGGGAACACTGGAAGGGGGTGGGGCCAGGTAGAGCTTTCGCCCAGCAAGGCTTCTGATTGGCTACTGGAGATTTGACTGGCGGGGCAGCGCTTTCAAAAGGGGCTGCTTTGGCTTCAGCTCCCACCATGGCACAAGTTAAGTTGCGGCAATCGTTTTGTAGCTGGCGCCGCCTCCTGCGGAAGCCATCTTGTCGCTGAGCCCACCACGCCGTGTCAGAATTCCAAATTCGCCGATAGGCTCAAAAAGGTTGGGGACCCCGACCTAGAATAACTTGCTTCCCGTTGCATGCCTTAATATATGGATTCCTAGCCTCAGATCTCTCCTGAGAAACCCGGACGTGGAACAACTGATTGGTTTAGCACAGGGGAAAGGAGTACAACAAGGATGTATATTGTCCCCTTGCTTATTTAGGAGGAGAAGAAGAAGAGATTGGATTTATACCCTGCCCTTCACTACCCGAAGGTGTCTCAGAGCGGCTTACAATCTCCTTCCGCTTCCCACAACAGACACCCTGTGAGGTTGGTGGGGCTGAGAGAGCTCTGACAGAAACTGCTCTTTTTCTAGGACAGCTCTTATCAGAGCTATGGCTTGCCCAAGGTCATCCAGCAGGTGCAAGTGGAGGAGTGGGGAATCAAACCCGGTTCTCCCAGATTAGAGTCCGCGCACTCAACCACGACACCACACTGGACAGCTGGACAGAGTACATCATGTGAAATGCCGGCCTGGATGAATCACAAAGCGGACTTAAGATTGCTGGGAAAACATCAACAACCTCCGATATGCAGACGAGACCACTCTAATGGCAGAAAGTGAAGAGGACCTCAAGAGCCTCTTGTTGAACACAAAATATGAGAGTGCAAAAGTTGGCCTGAAACAACATAAAAAAACCTAAGATCATGGCATCTGGCCCCATCCCTCCTTGGCAAATAGAAAAAGTCATGGAAGCAGTGACAGACTTCACATTCCTGGGATGGTGACTGCAGCCATGAAATTAAAAGACGCCTGCTCCTTGGGAGGAAAGCAATGGCCAACTTAGGCAGCATGATAAAAAGTAGAGACATCACCCGGCCAACAAAGGTTCGCATGGTCAAAGCAATGGTATTCCCAGTAGTCATTTATGGCTGCGAGAGTTGGACCATAAGGAAGGCC